>NW_007733361.1:51375-85447 GCF_000696425.1 Galeopterus variegatus | reverse complement strand
CCATGACTCAATCAGTTTTCAACACTGCCACATTGGGGATCAAATTTCCACATGAGTTTTGTGGGGGACAAAACATCCAAACTCCATCAGTTGTTGAATAGGATGCAGAGCCAGTATCCGGGCACTGGCAAAATTCCATTTCAAAAATTCGACTCTAGCTCTCAGTTTTGAATGGGAATGTAAGAATGGAATAAGTCATGGTCATTTTAAAATGCACTTCGAAAAACGTCTGATCTAAAGTTACTCAAACAAAAATAACAAAGGTAATCAATACTCCATTCATGTACCTAAACTCACGTCTGTGTTAATCAGCTAGACAACCAGGGGTTGGGGGGAAGGTTATTGTGAACAACTTTAAAAAATTATCACTATTACCCACGATGTCCAAATCTATGTTTGTGAGGCAGGCACATCCTTACTAATGAAAATGATCTCATTTATTCACAAAGTAAAGATCATTAACTGAGGATGAGGTTTAGAACTTCTTTGTCACTGCGGGTCAATTACCCCAAGAAACACTCAAGCCAGGGCTACACAAGTAAAATTGAGTTATTTGGGAGGGCTTTAAGTGAAGACAAGGAAACATAAAGGTCTGATTAGTACAGTAATGAATGAAGTACAGACGTCCTTCTGTTCTCCAGCATGAGCACTTAAGAGTAGAAATTTAGAGAAAGGGAAAGATTAAGTAAAAACAAGGAAAAGACAGTGTGCAAGATGGAAAGGAACAGAAGGAACGAAGGCAGGAGGGCTGGAAAGAAGGAATGAAGCTAAGTGTGAATGTGCATGTGCGTGTGTCTCACAGCTAGTCCAAGACCAGCAGAAACAGAGACCCAGAGCGATGCTAAGGGAGAACAGCGAGGAGACAGAGACACACGAACACGAGGTAAAGAGCCATGGAGGGAAAGCACAACCAGACTAAACAGGCACGCACACCAAGGCAGACCGCCTGGACAGTGCGAGCAGCACAGATATCGTTCGGCTTTTTAAGTTACTAAGGAAAAAAAAGACCTTCTTAAGACCATGTGGCTGTTTTATAACTACTATCATAAAAGCTAATTTCTTTTCCTGACATTTACCTGAATGCAGAAATTTGGCACATAAATCTGGGTTTCTCTTTTAGTTCTCTGAACTAGAAAACTAGAAACCTACAGATATATACAAGGTCTTTGCTGAGTATGAAAAGAATTGTTTGATATTTGGAATGCCTCCATTTATCCTTCTCAACTTCACCAAAACATATCATGAGTTATATGACAGAAATTGCTAACATACTGGAGTAATATTTAAAAGGAGGACCATGTGTTAAAATAGTCAAGTGAATACTGAGTTAGTAGGGATGACCTACTTCAATATATCATTATAATTATGTACATAAATGCATGTGTCATCTATCTCTCTAATGTGTGTGTATTTGTATATATATATATATATACACACACACACATACACACACACAAATCTGTGAAATGTTTCAGCCGCCAAGTATCCTACTGAATCAAAAATAACTTGTTTTTAAAGGCTGTCCCTCATTTAGAAGCAACCAACTAAAAATGAAGCCTGCAAGTTCCACACGTCACTTTCTGTGACCCCAACCCCTTCAAACACGTATCTGTCCCTTCTTTCACATCAGACACAAGAGCTACTGAGGAACAACCCCTCTCGGGGACCACCCCCTTCCAGCCCCTCCTCCAGGAGCTGCAGGCACCCAAAACTGCAGGCCCCAGTACTGCTTCTGCCAGTTCTGCACTGGGCAGGCTGGCCACCTGCCTGGCCTCACTGGTACTTGTGGTGCATTTTCCATGAAGTTTTTGACATAAATGCATTCACCAATGGGAGTAGAAGTGACCGTTTTGCCAGTGCCTACATCCTAATTTAATATTCCATCACATCCTTTTTTTAAAAAAAACAAGTCATATTCTCATTCAGATTATTATGCACCTGTTCTTCCCTGAGAACACCAAAGCAACTGGTAACACTCTTCTGAGCCACAACGTGGACAGCAGCACCCACCTCATGGAGCCACGGGTCAAGCAAGACAGGGGATTTAAAGTGCGTAATTCCTGTGACATTGGCAGTGCTCCAGGGCATAGAAGGACTCAGGATACTCATTTTACATTTGATCCACACGTTGTTTGGATAGACTTTTGGGAGCGATCCTGTAAGTCATTATTTACAAAGATGTTCCCGTGGTAAATTGGGATTATGAGGTTAAAACTCCGTTTGTAGTCTTGGGCTACCATGTTGCCAAGAAATTGCCCTGCATCTGTTTCAGATATAGAAATAAACTGAACATCAAATTTGAATTCATTAAAGTACACAATTATAAAACATTGAAGACATTTAAATCTTACAGTATAGACTTTCTTTTGATATATGATTTCCTACTGCTTTTAAAAATATGGCGATATC
The DNA here is from genome assembly GCF_000696425.1 of Galeopterus variegatus. Lineage (NCBI taxonomy): Eukaryota > Metazoa > Chordata > Mammalia > Dermoptera > Cynocephalidae > Galeopterus > Galeopterus variegatus. The sequence continues at coordinate 83,038 of NW_007733361.1, read as the reverse complement.
TTGTATATTAGTCCATTTCTGTTGCTTATTACAGAACACCTGAAACTGGGTAATTTATAATGCAATAAAATTGATTTCTTAATTTTTTGGAGGCTGGGAAGTCTAAGGTCCAGGAAACACATCTGAGGGCCTTCTTCCTGGAGGAGACTTCCTACAGCAACTCAAGATGTCATGTGGAGAGAATGGTAACAGCAAGAGAGAAAACCAAGGCTCTCTCTGGCTCTCCTTTTAAAGCCATCAGAACCACACCCATCTCTCTATGAATGCATCAATCCATTCAGGAGGGCACAATCTTCACAATCTAATCACCTCTTAAAGGCCCCACCTTTCAAATGCCGTAACTGGATTTCCCACCCTCCTAACCACTGCTACAACAAGGGTCGAGTTCCAATACATGAGCTGTTGGGGGACACATTTAACCCATAACATCTTGTTAAAGATGGGCAAGTGGAAGTGTATGCAAAGTAATGGAGAGAACCGTGCTTCATGTGTACTCAAGGGACCATCTCTGCTCCCCCTTCCCCCCCGCCCCACCACCCAAATGCACAGCAAGTAGGAACAGGCTGCTGGAAGAGTTTGCCATTCAATCCAACTGAACTCATCCGTATGGAGTGCTGCTCCGTGACACCGTGACAGCACTGGGCGGACGTATTCTCTCATTTTTGAAACTCAGGTCAAACCCAAGCCAGAACTATTGCTCCTTCTATTGCACTCCCTTCCATAAATCCATTTTAGAGGAATTATCACAGTATGTCTTCCTGACTTTCAGGCTGCTACCTTTCAAAATTCTGAGTTCCTGTGTTTCATTCCAGTGTCATCTATGGGACTCAGAACACATTTATTTAATTTTTTCTTATTAGCACCTAATGTGTGCCAGGCACTATCCTAGACGTTGTGGATATTATCAATATGATAAGAACTGACAATTCCTGCTGTCACAAAACTTACATTGTTGTGAAAGAAGACAGATTAAAAACAAGTTAAATAAAAGTACTGGGACTGCATGCCAGAAGATAATTTTCCATGAAAAATAAAACAGGGAAGGGAACAGGAGAGCTGAGGAATGAGGGTTTGTAATTTCAAAGGCTGAGGTCAGGGAAGACCTTGCTGACAAGGGGGAATTTGAGCCAAGACTCCAAGTGCGTGAGGGCACGAGGCACGCGGCTGCCTGGGCAGCAGCATTGCAGGCAGAGGAAGGGCTCACACAGGCCGAGGCCTCGGCAGGTCTGGAAGATCCAGCAAGGAGCTGGGGAGGCCGGGTGCAATAGAGAGAGCAGAAGCCAGACCAGAGTAAGGGTTTTTGTCTTCTCTTGTGAGGAAAGGGAGACCCGTTGGAGGATTTCTGGCAGCCTTGTGGAGTGAACCATAAACAAGGAAGGACAGAAGGCAGGGAAAGCCATGAGAGGTGACTGCAGTAATTCAGGCAGCAAGGATGGTTTGAGGGCTGTGATAGCAGGCAGTTGGTGGGAGACGGTCCGATTGTGGGTTTATTTTGAAATTAGCAGCATTATTATGTTTGGAAGACTGGATACAGGGTGTGAAGAGAGAAGTCAAGAATGGCTTCAAGGCTTTTCTACTTCCCCATTTACTGACCCTGGGAAGGTTGTGGGTATTACAATTTGTGGCAGAAGACTTTGGTTTCAAGTTTGGATGTGTTAAGCTTGAGATACTCATTACGGTTCCATTCGGAGATGTTGACTACACAGCTGGCTCTATGAGAGCTGAAGATGTAAATTTAGATGCTAATGTATTGAAAGACCAAAAAGGATTGCCAAGGCATCACCAGCAAAGAACAAGGACGTGCCTTTGGGGAGTCCAGTGTTTAGAGACCGGGGTGTTGAGGAAAAACAAGCAATGACAACTAAGAAGATACAGTCTAAGAGGAAGGAGGAAATCAGGGACTGCAGTGTCAGGAAGCCAAGTCTCTTAAAAGATAGCCATGGCAGTGAGCATTCCAGCTCTTCCTTCAAGGAACTCGAAGCTCGGTGATCCTACAGGACAGACTGTAGGTTCTGTGCTGGCTTCTTCCGCACACAGGGCACAGTGCCCTCAGAGGCTCTGGAGCAATCACCATGAGCGCTCTGAGGAGTCCAGGAGTGTAAATTCGCTCTGTTCTCACAGGGACCACCTGGAAGAATGGAGTCTCCCCTGTGATTCCCACACAGGGAAGGGTGGGTAGCATGCCCAGGGGCATAGTACAATCAGTTCAGTTCCCTATGCAGGTTTCACTCCCCTGCCCCTGATTTTGCATGAGTCCCTGGAGACACATTCCACACTCCACCTTTGAGAATCATGCCGTGTGGGATTCCCACAGGTGGGAGTGTGTCCCTGTGCCTCAGGCTGAGAGAATCCTTGAAGGAAACTCATGCTCAAATGCTGCTCTTCCTTATCTGCACTGCTCTGCACCTGCCCCAGCCTTTGATTTCTGCTAAGTGTTCATGAGTCCTGGCAGTAACCTCGCTTTCTGGCCTGGTGGCATGAGGCTACAGCTGTCCACAGACTCATGGGGATGATCCCTTCTTACAAGCCACTCGGGAATGTGCAGCATGGGTTTCTATTCCAGTTCTGTTTTCTCTTCCTGACTGAAACTGAACAAATGAGACCAAAGGCAATGTTAACAGAATTAAAAACATCTCGCTTTTATGTTTGATACTTTGATAAGATATATTTATAGAGGAAGACCTTTACTGATAATAGATAAATGTATTAGAAATGATTAAACATAGAGTAGGTTGATTTGTAATTGAGGGGCCAATGGAAGCTTTGCTACATCTCGCTTTTATGTTTGATACTTTGATAAGATATATTTATAGAGGAAGACCTTTACTGATAATAGATAAATGTGTTAGAAATGATTAAACATAGAGTAGGTTGATTTGTAATTGAGGGGCCAATGGAAGCTTTGCTGGCTAAACAGTCTCGACTTGGTTAAGAGGGTAGATCTCATGTTAGGTGTTCTTATCACAATAAGACAAAATTCTCTTAAAAAAATAGAGAAACGGAACTAGAGAAAGAACCTAAGAATTAGGAAGGAAAAAAGTTGCAGGTACGTTAAAAATAGTAGTAGAGAATCAACATGTTAAATAAAATGCCTTTACAATGGATTACTAACTACATTATTTATTCCCAAAACAAACAGTGGTGGTAGATAATACAAAATAAAATATTTTTCATCATGTGCTAGGGCTACAATGATGAATAAAATAGATTCCTTGTCCTTAAAAAGATGGAAGTATATATAAAAAAGGCAGAATTGTATATGATCAATTAAAGTTTTTTATATGGTTTATTCCATTATTATTGTCTCCCCAACCTAACTGTAAACTCAAAGGTAGAGAATCTGCTTTTTTTTGAATGGCTGAACAGATGGGTGAATGAACAACAAAATAGCTCCGATTCAAAGCAAGAAGTGCTTAAAAACAGACCAGTAAAGAAGAGCTTTGGGAGCACAATGGAAAAAGTATTAGTCAGCCTGGGAGGTCACGGGGATACTCCATGGAGGAGATGATATTGGTCCTGAGCCATAAAGAATGAGTACAAAGCCTGTATGAAAAAAGACAAAGCGGATAATTTTGCTGAGTGTAGTTGTGACAGAGTCGAGATGGAAAGAGTGTTGTGTAACATGAAAAGTAAGAAGGAGCTTCAGGCATAGGATTTCCTTAAGAAAGTAGGATGGTGGTGAAATCAAAAGAACAAATTTTTTTTTTATGGTGGGGGGGTGACATGTGCTTAGAAAAAAAAGTATTTTCTCCTAGAGGGAGGAGAGAAGAAATGAGGAGATGGATTACATCAGGAAAAAACCCAACAGAAAAGGCAGCAAAGGAGAGGTTTGGAGGCAAAGACGAACTGAGGAGACGTGGCTGAACAACAGCAGAGGTGAAAGTCAGGTGCGCTTCAAGATGGAGGGGCAGGTGAGCCCAGAGGCCTGGACCAAAAGTGCTACACCAAAAATGTTTCATTAGTCAAGGAGGCTGCAAGACTTGACCTGTGAACACTTCTTCAAGGCCACACAGAGCCCCCAGGAACCAAGGCTGCCAATGATCCAGTGTTTTCCAGCCATGTGAACTAGTTTAATTCTAGGTAAGAGCTTGTGTTGGAGTTACGAGAAGTCACCCAATGTGAAGAAATTGTGAAAACTAGAGAACACGTTGTACTTGCTTGCAGGGAGTTGACTTGTCAACGTCGTAGGACACATTTACTTCAGCTCACACTTGAAGCAGGAAAAAAACTACCAGGTATCAGAAACATTATGTTTGCAAGGATATAATGTAATTGAAATGGGTGCTTAAATAGGCATAGTTTACTTAAAAGATAACAGCAAGTGCTCTGCCTGATGATTAATGTCAATGCAGTCCTTCGAAGAGGACTGAGAAAAGACAAGAAACGGTGTTGAACGATTTTGTGTCACGATGGATATGCTCCGGAGCACATTAGGCTGAGAATATGCAGACCACAAGTCACAAACAAACCATGAAATGCCCGAACAAGTCAAAGGGAGCCTCAGCATCATTAGTCCCCAACATATCAAAGTTGCAAGGCGCTTGGATGGCATATGAAAGTTGACAGAGATTTTGGATTTTTTTTTTGAGACATAATGCTAAATACTCTGAGAACACACTCTAGACTGCTGAAGAACCATCTATGGAGGCATGTAAAAGAATGTTTAAAAAAAGTCCTTACATAATCTTTCTTTCTAATGATATGTGAAGAATATCTAAGGTAGATCTGGTTAATTTCAAACACTTCCAAGAGGTAAAACAAAGACTCACAGAAGACCAAAGCTTGTGCTTTTCATTACACTACTGGAAAAATCATTTGTTCTGTATTCTGCTACTCTTCATCAAATACAAATGCAAACAATCATTAAAATTCCCAAATAATTCATAGATCAAGATCATTCCAAAGGCCACACTCTTAACTTTTCTGCCAACCTATATACCATTAAAAATGAGCAATGGAGAGGAGAGCTTTCCTAAGCAGATGGTAAAGTCTAACCTCTGGTCCCCGAGGCTTGTGCTTCTCAAACTTTAATATACATGCTCATTTCCTGTAGATCTTGTTAAAGACAGGCTCAGCAGGTCTGGGGTGGAGCCTGGGAGTCTGCATTTCTAATATACTCCCAGGGGATACTGGCACTCTGAGTGGCAGGCTCCAGGGTTACCTGTGAACCCCTAGTTGGAAGTAATTCTCCCTCTCACTGCCTGTAGCACTTGGTTTGTGTCACCCAGAGTGATGTTATTACATAAATCCCTGGGTTTCTTACCAATGCTATTAATTGTGTATCCATTGCAACACCTAATACTACACTGGTGCAGAAGAAGCATTGAATGAACAAATACTGAAGGACATGGTCATTCCTCAGCCAAGAGTGGCAGATTCTGCTGTGTAAAAAGACTTATGTTATAAGAAAAGGAAAAATTAAATGGATGAAAAAATTATCTCTGTAGGTGAGCTCTGAAAATCCAAAAGCAGTGGTACAAGGAAATCCTCACACGCAGCTGCAGTGGTGGTATTTTGCCATAGTTTTAGAAAATGTCTGATTTCCGGAGTGCCTTAGACTCTTGACTTCTTTAGCCTGTTGGTGGACAGAGGACACCAATATCCTTGTGATGATATTTGAGCACAGAGGAAAACGGTCAAGAAAATAAAGTACATGTTTTGTCCTTATTTTGTTTCTGAGTATCTTAACCCTGTGAACCCCTTAGTATTGTTTTCTGAAACACAGACATAATTTAAAATAGAATGTAGCAATTAACCTGAGCAGTGCCCTGTCTCATGTAATCAAAATTCTACATGTGTGTGTGTCTGTATATGTATATACACACACACATATGTGATGTCTACATCTGTCTATATACAGGGTACTTCAAAAAGTTCATGGAAAAATAGAATTTAAAAATAGTATAAATCTTTCCATGAACTTTTTGAAGTATCCCATATATATATGGTGTAGAAACTGGCGAAACCAAATCCATTTGGTCTCCTGAGCTCAGGATGCTGTGAAGAAACAGGATTCTATCATCAGCCCGTTTCTAAATGACTATGGCCCCAGGTGGGGAGGTCAGGGGACTCACACCTCCGAGCTGCAAAAGCAGTCCCCGAAGTACAAGGCCCGTGATAACTCATCACCTGGGAGGTGGTATTTTAAAAGAAAAAACAAATATAATGTACAGATATTTGTGTCATTTCTAGAAATTCTGTCGTAGACTTAAAGTCACAGGATCAATTCACAAAAAGCAATTTAGAAGGAAAGGACAGTGGCCTCTTTATAACTGGCAGTGCAGGGAGTAAAGCAAAGGTGAAAAGTTTGTTTGCAGGTCAGGATATGTTTCTTTGATTTATTGACTTACTGGAAAAGTTTAAATTAATACCCCAGGGGACGGTGAAGTGGCCGCTGGGCCGCTGGCACGGCTGGGGGGTGTGCTGCAGGCACAGGGACCCAGGTCCTGCTCGGGGTCAGCGGCTTCCGAGTCAGGGATGCTGTGTAAAGCACTGGACTTCCCCGGACTCAGCTCAGGAGTCACGTGCAGATAATGTCATTGTCCTGACTACCTCACAGGCTCGTTGGACACCGTGCGTGTTGTTTCAGCAACTACTGAGCATCCCCCTCAACAGCAAGTTCGACGCTAAATGCTATGAAAGACCCGGCAGACGCAGGAACACAAGATCGCCTTGTCGTCCATTGAGTTTTCTTGTTCAACCACAAACTCCCTTCCGTTTTAATTCTTGTCAAAATCTTCTCCAATGTATTTTAAGACACTTTCCTCCCTAGTAAGTGCAGTACAGGAAACGTTAACATCCTGTCCCTGGAACGCTTCAGGGGGCGAGGCCCCGAGACGTGGGGGAGGACGTCGGAGGGGCGGGTGGCCTGAAGGCCACTTCTCTGCTTCTAAACGAAATCCTCGTCGTCTGCATCTTTGGTTAGCAGTCTCACTTCCCTCTCAAAAGTGGGTGATAGGAAAAATGGATCTTCTTTAAGGTGTCAGCTTCTTCGACTCTAATTTGTAAGATTGGCCATAATATTTAGAAAGACCTATTGCCAACATGAATATAGCAGATCTGCTACTAAATAATCCAAAACATGCACCGAGCCCCACATTTGAAAATGACGGTAACAAAAGGAAAAAAGAGGGTTTCTGCCTCTTTTTATCCAACCTTGTGATTGAAACCAATAATTTCCTTTACCTGATGATGGATTTGTGGAACACTTACTATTAGAAATCAGTTTCTGTTAATTTCTTTCTTTATTTGTCATCTCCAGAAATTTTTATACAATAAGTAAATGCCAATAAAATCATGACTACTAAAGAAAATTTTATTCTCAAAAAAAAAAAAATTGGAAAGAAAACTATTAAGTATTAAAATAAAATATTTAACTGATATAAACACTGTAGTGAAAGAAATAAGATAGAAGAAAAAAGGGAAAGTCATCTAAATCTGTAAGTCACAAAAATTTTCATATACTGTTGAAATGTTGTTATTAAATCTATAACTTATTGATTAGAGAGCTCGTAAAATATTTAACATTTAAAATTTTACAAGAAAATACCAAAATATAGGGTTTTAAATGAAAAGAACAAATTATATAAAATAAAATAAAGCAAAAAGAGGCACCTAAATTAAAATTTTCATTGCAAAACTTAAGCCAACATATTGGTAAACAGCAATACGACCACTAAAGGATGGTGGGATTTGACTCTAATAGACTTAAGAGCCTTAAATTTATTTGTCTCTCTAAGTAGTCACATAGGAAAGCCATTTCAGAGGCTAGAATTTATTTTCCTAATTAGAAGAAGGGGGCTGGACCGGTGTAAAACATTTTGCCAGTGCATGAGACAATTACCAATATTAGTAGATGCAATAGCATGAGGTTAAGATTAAGGATAATCGTAATAAAATAAGAGAGCAGAGATAATGCAATGGTTGTGATTTAGAAAGACGCAAGAGAGACCTTTCAACACCACCTGTAAGCTGAATTGTGCTAGAGGAAAGACTGGAAATGCTAATAAGGAATATGATTAAAGGTGGCCTGTGGTTATAAATTGCTTTTTTAATAGTGATGGTAGTAGCTGACAATAGAGTATAATAAGAATAAGCTGAATTGTGCTAGAGGAAAGACTGGAAATGCTAATAAGGAATATGATTAAAGGTGGCGTGTGGTTATAAATTGCTTTTTTAATAGTGATGGTAGTAGCTGACAATAGAGTATAATAAGAAGATGGGAATGTCAGTATCAATTTTTATTAGTGCCATGAACAATATACAGTATATTTAAATTAGCTTCATTTGTATTAGTATTTTTGTAAGTAGTCGCTCTAGAAGCAATAACATGTCCAATGCATTCTAAAAAGAAGAATTCAATAAAATTGCCAACGTTGTCTACAAAATAGCCATAACTTGTACACTGGGGAAAACGTGCCACATTTCCTAAGATACTCAAAATTCAGGCACGCAGTTGTGATTCTGGATCATGACAAATCTGTGGAATAAATTGAAAGACCAACTGTAGGAAATAGATAAAGTTATATAAACAATGATAAAGGCATTAAGAAAATAAGCTTCCATGTGAATCAGTACTTTTCCCCTAAGTTCATGGAAAATCTTCGTATTTCCTTTAATTCGATATTTTTGTGAACTTTTTGAAGTAGCCTCGTCTAGAAAGATAGTAAGGGTCTATGTCAAGGTCAACTTAAACCATTTAAGAAAAAATAGGGATCAGTCTAAGCATGATTGTTCTTTTGAACGTAAATAATTATAAAATTTTATAAAGTGCCTCTTGTTAAAGAAAAATAGATGAATTAATTTCATGAAAATTTCCCAGCTTTCTAAGTTACTCTAATAACAAATTAGGTAAAATAGCAACTTTTAGAAACTTAGGAGAATAGAAAACATTATTACTTTTAACTAAAATATATTTTTTGGCCAAACTTTTAAAAACTAGGTTGCTGAAATATAAAACATAAGGATTAAAATATAGGATTTAAAAAATCTGGCTGCTTGAGAACATGAACGATGAACCATTTTTTAAATTTATATTTTAAGCAGTATTGTGTGTGAGAGAAAGCACTGCCTGGTGGTTGAGAGCTGGTCTTTGAGTCACAAGTCTGGATCATGTACTAGTAGAGATTACATGTTTCTTCTTAGGCCAAAGCATATATGTTAGTTCCTTAAAAATTCTTTTTTTCTTTCCAAGTTATTTTCCTTGACACATTACTAAAAAGTCCTCTTTTTCCTCCTTCTGAATGGCTTGATTACCTAAAAAGACTCTGACAGTCCCTTCAGCCATGAGCCAGCCATGTGCTCATGGGCACAGGGTTTCTGTAGCAGACCACAAGAAAACCATCCCACGGCAAGCATCTTATGGGTTTTGAGCACTTGATCATTTTGGACTTCTCTTGATCATTCTACAGGGGTCATAAAGTCTCCAGAAAGATAGGAATTTTAAGTAAGAGCAGATTTAAAAAGCAAGAATTGAAATGAGTCAGGTAATTCAATAGTTCAATCTGTCCAAATTGAAGTATACTTATGGTGTACTTGTGGGTATACCACAAGTCCTGCTCTTATAAAAGCAAAGCAAAAATTAAAGTTTTTAATGATGAAATGGACAACACCGGCAGGGCTGTGGATTCCCTGCTAACAGAATTCCACAGAGAAGAGCATCAGCCTGGATTGTAATGGACAGGTGTCCTACACAATGGGTAAGCCTAGAGTGAATCGTACGTGACACGGAAGTAACTGATACAGCCCGTGTTTCAGGAAGTCATGAAGCACGCTGCCTGGAAGAACTGCGTAAACTGTTAATACACACCTTGTCAATTCCAAGTGTATCAGACACTGTTGCACATCCCCCCTCTTTCAAACATCTCCCTGAGGAACACATTCAGACCGTTGCTGTTATCAGAAAGGTGGATCAAAGACCGGATGTGGGACTTTCTGTGTTTGCAACATTATACCTACAGAACGGACAGGGGAATCACCTTGTTCCCAACAGAACATGTATCATCATCATGGGTTTCTACTTTTAAAATGTACCGTTTTTTTTTAAACTATACCTTGATAAAGATTCTGTGAAAAAAATCTAATCGGAATTTATTCTATAAAACCTATTAAGGTGGAGTTTTCAGAATATTGCCTGAGGTATAGTTATAGTATCTAAGGTGGAAATGCATGAACCCAACCAAAACACCCATCAATAACATTATCTTCTAATATCTAGGCTAAAACAATAATGTGATTACCTATTGGGATTATGCAGCTGTTGAAAACAAAAAGTGGATAACTTAAGATCTGGTTAATCCACTAATCAGGTTCATGGATGACAGTTCCGTTCTTCACTGACCATCAGTGCAAAATCTGACCTCATGCAAGGTGTGTAGATAGGAGTAGCACCATTCCATGAAGAAATTACATTACAGAAAAACGTCGTCATGTTTCATTATCAAAATATTAGAATGCACTGTTTTGGATCAATGATCAGTACAGTGGTTCCCCTTCTCTGCTTCTCTGGTGTCTAGACAGAGTTTAGGTGAAAGAAGCCCTTTGGCTTATTCCTCATACTGAAACAAGGATTGTGAGGCTCAAAAAATACAAGTCATTCTAATAATTAATGCCAATCAATATGAGAAAAAGTAATGAAGGGCAAATCTTACCTGAGCTCCTGGATGAGGGAGTCCATTGGCACTGTAACAAGAAAAGAGGACTCAATCAGTTCATACTTTCCAGAACTGCGTTATTGAAACTTCACCCACCTAGAGATAATGACCAATAAATGCTTAGTATGCACCCCACTTGGTTTTTCACTGGGTGGATTGATCTTTTCTTATTCTGGTTCTTTGGAAATAAAAGATCAGATGACTATGACCCAGAAAAGACTGACTTTGGGTTTAGTGCCTTGGGTGACCCTGGGGCCTTGCCATCACAGATTGGAGTTTCCAAATATCTGTCTTTAGAGATTCATTGAAAAATTAAAGGCCCACGAAGGGCTTGAATTATTTTTTAAGTAATTTTTATTTTTAATAGGAAATTATGCAAAAAGTATTTAAATAAAATTGGCAAAACTGGCAAATGAATATGTCCCATGATTTTATTCCATAAACTTTCTACATATAGAAAGGGGGGGGGGAGCTTTAGCCATATTAATATCAACAACCTTTTAAAAATGAGGAATTTACAGGAAAAAGAGCTTTGATTTTTCTGAATGATACGATGGAAGCTAAAGAACTTTCTGTTTACAGATACCTGCCTACATGAGGGCAAAGAGCACATTCACAGAAACAACAGGCGCTTTTAAAGACTACTCATAAAACAGTTGCTCCATCCCTAGAAGAACATTTGACTCTGTTTAAGGGTGCATATGCATTTGCCAAAAGAATTCGAGTCCAAAAAGAATTGTAAATTAAAAGACTCACATTTTAAAAGTATGATAGAGTAGTGTGCTTTTAGAAGTAAACGTAAGAGATTCATATAATCCAAATTCAATCCCAACAATGCTGATATTTATGGCAGGCATGAGTGTATCCTACATAACGAAACAAACTGTTTTTCTTAAACTTTTATCCTATTGAGAAGTTTCCTGCATAAAAATTTACTGTTTAGAAATACTACATTCCACATATTAGGATATACAATGTGGTTACTTTAAAAGTAATTTAAGCTTAAACTGGAAAATAAAACAACGTAAAACTGTTTAAGTAGAGAAAAGTCTCATATTGTGAACAGTGTTATTCTGAATTTTGGTTACCATGAATAATGATACATTTTTTAACTGAAAAAAATGATCTTTGAATTTCTTAAAAATTTTGGGATTCTGGACTTTACTCAAACGGTAATTAACAATCTTGACTACATATCAAAACACAGCTAATGAAAGCATTCGATTTGATCAGCCACTTTCAACTGTGCATCTCAAAATCCTTCCAAACCAGTGCACGTTGCTGCTGTGACTCAGCCTTCCTCAGCAAGGCGAGCCCTGGGAAAGGCGGGGAGGGGTGGGGAAGAGCTACCCCAGTGTTTTCAGAGGCCATGGTGAACCCACAGTTTTCCACTTAGAATTAAGGGTCACAAAAATATAGCTAATTATAATAAAAGTTATTTTCCTTAAGGGGTATTACTGCCAGTCAATCCTGTTTTCCAGATGTTTAGATCATCAAGGGCCTGTTTATATTTCAGTATTACATTACCATCTGTTGGTTACAAAAAGAGAGGGATAACTGGCAAGTTAAACCTTCCAAACATCGCTTTGCAGGGCTGCCGGAAATTCCCAGCAGGGACAGTCAAAAAACAAACATCACCATTTTACTTGAACTAAGTTTAGATTGGGAGTCACTAAAGCAGATAGAATAAACCCCCAAACCTGCTTTGGCAGTAAACTAGCAACTTGGTTTTTTCCCTTGGCCATTAAAGGTCACCTGAATAACTCGTAGGTCTCCATGAGGCATTCTTCGTTTGCTGAACCTCACGTTATTTTGCATGATTTTCACGTTCACTCAAGACTGCATTTTGTAAAAATTAGTATCGTACATCGTTTGGACTTTTCCGAGTTCTTTAACTCCTGGTTCTTGCTATTTTGCCTCTCAGTGCCAAGAGCCAGTGTCCTGGCTTGATTAGGAAAACAGAAGCCCCGAGAAAGTTGCAATCATTCTGACCACATTAGAGACTGAGCATTGGAACTCCCTTCCCTGGTACGCGGGGCAGCATTTCACAGACCCCACTTGCTCACTCACCCTCGGTCCCTTTAGAGCGAGTACGCAGTGTTTTATCTTCAGCCTCTGCATCCATCTGTAACATGAACACATAGTCCAGAGGTCATTCCTTTGACAGTGACCAAAATATGAAAAACATATAATTAGAAGTTCTGAAGGTCATTATGAAAAAACAGAATAGCTTTCCATGCTCTGGAATCCCATTCTGGCTCTACAAGGATATAACTGTGACTGCCCTCGCATACCACTGGTTTTAGAAATACATCTATAGAGACCATCTATATGAGAAAACAGTGACAACAGGGCAGATGTCCTTGTCCACAAGTGTTTGCTAGTGATTCAAACACTTCTGGCATTATAAAAATAGAGAAAGGATTGTGTGATTAGCAGTGGTTGTGAAGGAGATGGAACCTCACATATCAAACCAAAAGATTTCAGACTGATTTGCTAAAATCTAATCCATTTACATTTCTAGACCCTTCCTGATACATACCTCTTTCTAAGTTAGGAAAAATAATTCCCTGTCTAAAAAAGCAACATGGAGACAAACCTCTGAAAATACCGTTAGAAATTCTGATTATCAGCAATGATATACGTTCACTCCCAGAATTCCAGAATAAATACTGGTTATGGTTATAATCATCCAAGGGCATAAGGAAGATGAAATTTGAGTGATGGTGTGTCAGTTTCAGATTCCCTAAAACATCATTACTATTTTAAATGTAATCAAATAAATTAGCAAAGGAATGCACAGAACTGTAAGAGCCTGTTGTTCTCATAGACTCTGACCCGACTACACCCACCCATTTCACTAGAATCTGCTAACCATCTCTTAGCAAGTTTAATTCACTTCTGTATATCACCATAAGGAATTCTTAAACGTAAATAAGTTGTTTTGCTTGCTGGAAATCAGAGGCAGGCAGAAGGCACTTTCCGTGGCTTCCACCCTCAAATCCTGACACCAGCTCGGGTGCGGTGTGACTGCCATGGTAATGGGGGCCGCGTCTCTGCTCTCGGAGGCTGAGTTGTGATTGAAGGCACTGACCTGCCATAGACTTATAATAGGGGAGCAGGTGTGGCAATGATGGACTTTAATTTCCCTTAATAAACCTTTTATGTGCCACACTTTTACTGCCATTCGACGCTCTCCAAGGTCCTGCACATAATAGGTTCATTACTTTTGATTACTATAGTCTATTGAGACAAACAACTCCAGAACACACTATATATTATGTTCAGTTAAACCAATATAGACTATTTATCCGTTGTGCATTTTTTCACCTGCAACACTACAGACAAAATTAACGACAGCTCTCCTAAGCTAAAACTATTAAAACCACCAGAACTCTTTTGTCATTTCATAATAAACACCATACCAATGGTTGAACTGCTTTTTAAATCAGCAGACAAAAAGTGTTCACCACTTTTGCTAAACAGCAGTAGCTTTAGTCTAAATAAAATGGTTCATTGTTGTGAATATTTTCGAAGTACACAATAAGAGAAAAACAACAATAAAACAGAGGTGTTTTTCTCCTGTGGATTTTCCTTCTTTTAAAACCACATGAGTTTATGATAGATGTGGCTCTGCCTTGCTTTATCCAGGATGGTGAGTACTGCCTTGTGAAATCCCACTTCTTTTCCTCTGTGAGCATCTCTGCTGCAGACAGAGTGGCTCAACTCGCAGAAATGGCCCTCCATGCGCTGAGTGAATTACTAGATCAAGAGAGATCAGTAGCATGTGAGAGCTAAAATGAGAAAACCACCAAATGTTTCCAAGGAAGCCACTTCCATTGGTGAGCAGCCACACTCCTGGTCTGCGGCTCTCCAGCCTTACAGGTATTATTAGCTCTTCCCAGCCATTCGGAAAAACTCCCCCAAAGGCAAGGGAAGGTTGAACTCCATGAGTTTCCATATCAAAACTGAAACACAGACTACAAAGAGTGCCAGCAGGCACACGTAAAAGTTTCAGAAGCGTATTTAAGTACAACCTTCTTTATAATAGTTTTAAGCCTAATTCTATTTTGCAGTTCAGCTACAGACTACAAAGAGTGCCAGCAGGCACACGTAAAAGTTTCAGAAGTGTATTTAAGTACAACCTTCTTTATAATAGTTTTAAGCCTAATTCTATTTTGCAGTTCAGCTATCCAAGGGCCTGGCCTCTTGTTACTACCACATGTAGCCATCTTTCCATTAAAGTCATTGCAAGAAAAGCATAAATATTTATGGACCTCTCTGGATTGTGCTTGGAATGCTAGTCTCATAATTGTATTTTTTTGAGCTATTGTCCTCTTGTTGGTGTGATATATATATGTATGTGTGTGTGTATATATATATGTATCTTATATACAGTAAACATTTTAAAATCTGATAATGCATTTGTAAAACTAAGTTTTCAAATTTAACTGGTTTGCCAAGTTGTAGCAGTGAAATGGATCAAGGCCATAGTACACAACCCAACTATTTCACCTTCTTTCTCTTCTTCACACCTGAAGAACTAAAAAAGAACTAAAAGTTACTAAGTTTGGTGTCTGGGCATCTTGTGACTCATTGGGGAACAGGAATATCAGAAACCTAGAGCATGTGTGCTTTTCTTTTGGGGGCTGGAGAGTTTTAACATTCATGAGATGGTTCTTTCTCCTCATAGATCTCAATTTAAAAATAGGTCTTTGTCCTCTAGAATCTTGGATATGGGAGTAGAAATTTCTAAGTATTCTTTATTTGGATAATTTTTGTGGACTTTAGTAAACTGTCAATAGGAAGACCTAATTTTTCTAAAATTAAGCCTCATATTCAATAGGTACCTTGACTAGGTAATGGACCATTAAAAAATGAAAGAGATTTCTACCTCAGTGCATATGTTGAAACCATAGGAAGGGTAGGGGTAGATTATCATTCTTTCAAATTCTTCCAGAATTATAGAAGAGGCACCTGATTAAGGCATGATTCAGGAAATTGACCTATATAACATGTACTGCAATCTTGAAAATTATACTCCTTGTTGGGAACTTTGTTTTTTCCCACTAGAGTAGAAGACTTCATCATTTTTACTGCTTGAGTCCCAGGTATTGTTGAAAAGCCTGCAACTTATTTTGTAAAACTTAACAAATCATGCCTTTTTTCAAAACAGAGATTTTATTTTGTAAAAATTCTCTCATCAACAAAATAAGATCCTGAAATTAAAAAAAAATAAAACTGCCTTAAGAAAAGTTCAGTTTAACCTGTAAGTATTGATATATTATGTATAATATTTCTATAGCAAGTAGAAAAAAGTGGTTCACGTTTGGTATCTAATTCCTATGAAAGCCATGAAGAAGACTTTTAAAAAGCTTTCATGTCCCAATTCTCTGGGAAAGGAGTATATACAAGGAGAAATGGCGTGCGGTAAAAAAACATATAAAATAAAGAAGGCCAAGAAGCCTTTTAAAAAGCTTTCATGTCCCAATTCTCTGGGAAAGGGGTATATACAAGGAGAAATGGCGTGCGGTAAAAAAACATATAAAATAAAGAAGGCCAAGAAGCAAAATTTGGAAAAGGGGGACATGCAAGAACCAACAATGAAAATAAGCAGATATGAAATGAAGAATGACCGTAAAATGAAATGTAGCTATTTTGTTGAATTGGGAAAGCTCTCATTTACCATCTTTATATACTTACAAACCTAAACACAGGTGTACAAAATGATTCCCTAGCTCCATGAACGTCACGTCTTTTCTGACTGGAGCTTACATCAAGGGGCGATACGCAGACGTCTTCCACATCACCCCAGGGCACAGATCTGCTACCTTCTTTTGGGCTGAAGAGGAAGTCCTGGAATTGTTGTTTTGTGGGAGAGAGACTCAAGGAGCAGGACACAGAATTCATAAACTCAATTTGTTTTTCATTCATGCAAGCCAACTACTGGTATGTGGGGAGGTTTAGTTCCCTTTGGTTTTATTTTTCACTCAACATCCTATTTTAACCGAATGACAAAACAGAACAAAAGACCACCAAAAACCAAACCAAACCAAACTAAACTTTCCAAGTAAATATTTAATCACTTCTTAAAACTTAGATAAAATAAATCCCTTGGTGAAGTTGAAATTTTGTTTCTCCTTTCAACAGAGCTCTAGATACTGACAACCCCAATACGTACTTATAATATACACTCATAAGTAGTCACGAGTTTCTTAATATTTGTAGCAAAAAGTCATGGTAATCACAGTGTTCTGAGGGCACTTTTTGAAAGCCCTTATACAAGTAATCTCAGTACTGCCTAGTTAAATGCCTCAGGCAGGTAGCTGCTTTTAATTTGCGAAGTCCTTCACAAACATTCTACTTGCAGTGATTTCCCCTTTTGACGGGACTTCATTGTGTTCCTCTCCTGAGCTTTTGACCTGGAAGTATGGTCGTGTTTTGTATCTCATTGCTCATGTGAGATGTCGCTTCCATCCTTGGGAATTCATGGCCATGGTGAGAGAAGGTCTGTGGCTGCCATGAGAAGCCCTTTATCCTTAGTGGATGCTTCCTTTTTACAAATCAATGTTTTTTAAAAAATGACAAAGAGAAACTCAGGAAGTTGGAAAAGGCTAAGCCCAGAACATGAAACAACTAGATGATGCCAGCACCTTGGGATGAAATTGGCCAGACTGAAAAACGAAGAACACCGCACTGCGTGCCCTTTCTTTGGATGATTCTGGCATCACTTTGCTTTAAACATGGCTTTGGGTCAACCCAAAACAGCAGCAGAGATGTTTACCTGTTACACAAGGAAAAATTGTGGGGAAAATGAGCTGCAGTGCTAAATAAGGGACAACAGCTGACTTATGCAGAGGGATACCAGGAACGTTTAAGTATATTTTTTGTCTATTCTTACTCTCTTTTTACTTTTCTAGTTTTCATACGTTTATTAATTACTCAGGAAGACGAGGAGCACGTTTAGAAAGTAAGTTTTTAAAAAAATCTCAGCTGTAGCAAAAACATGGTTTTTTACACCATTCATGATGACATATTTACACTTTTCTGAACATCTCAACCTTTGTGGGACACACTACCCTTGATTTCAACTCTTTGTTCCTTTATCTCTCTTATTGTACTGCCTTTGATTCTGTATAGAAAGCTGAAGAATTGAATGATATGTTCACTTTAGATTTATACTACTTTTCCTTGTCTTCCCTAATCCCTCCTAGGGCCATAAATACCAAACCTAAAGGAAAAAGCAGATTCAGTCTGATATCAGATTAAGTACAGTATTCTGGGAAATAGATCTTCCTGAGGGCCTGTGCATGTACATTTCCCACAGATGAGATGATTTTTAAAGGAAATTGTCTAGGATCAACTGGAAATGTACCGCAATAGACCAGAGACAAGCTTTGGTAGCTTATAAGGAGGGTGATTTTTGCGGATTCGTATTTCTGAGATGTCACTGTGTCGTAGACTTCATCTTGCAACTTTGTAGAACTGGAAATGCTGAATATAAACCAAAGCCATGTGTTGGTGTCCTTTCGCCAAACGACTCCAGCAAATAGTTCTATTATTCCCTTAGGTCACCAACATGTGCCAAGGATTTCTATTAGTCATCATACCCACGGGCTCAGAGTCACAGCTTTGTGACATTAGGGGGCAATCACCAACTTTGTGTTTTAGGAGAGATGTTTTTTGTTTGTTTGCTTTATTTTTTAATATGCCGTGTTTAAAGATAACTCAAGGCAAGTAATAACACTAAAAGGGTCTTTAAATTTTTCTTGCCGATATTTTAAAATGCGTTTGTTGCAAAATACGTAAATGTTAGAAAACAAGCTCCTTCATACAGGGATGTATTAAGCAGACTTTTCTTAAGAACAACCCAATTTCTTACTATTCAGCGTTTGTAAGAAATAACTCTAGAAGTTATCTATAGTGCTTTTAAAATCACGCTTTAAAAAAACTCAGTCTTCATTATTAAGCAAACTAATTTCTAATACAAATGAATTAATATTATTTTTAAAACTATTTTTAACAATAAACCTTTCTTTAAGGGCAACTGTGTGAACAAATAACACATATTAATCAATATGCAAAAGGTTAGGAGGCTCAGGGGATATTGGTTTAATATTTTTAAATATTAAATGGACTGTGCTTCTGACAAAAATCACAATTCTAAATTCAGCACTAACAATAAATTTGAAAGCAAACCATAGAGACCACACACTGCTGTAAAGGAAGGCTTTATATAAATTCTTTGATGGAATTCATTTTCTTTCAATATATTCTACTTTTTAATAAATAAAATACCTCTCTCTTTCTCCAGGTAACTTGTATGCCAACTCAGTGTGCTCTGCTCCGTCAGAGTGACTAAATGTGTCCGATTTAGTGAGAAATCCTGAAGTTCATTCTACTGAGAGAAAAATAAAGGAAGGAAAGCATGTCAGGCTTTCCTTCAGGAAACAGAAGAGCAGCAACAGATGCCTAAATGAACACTAAGCCCACACTGGCACGTTACCTGTCATTGGGTTGTTCTACCACAAACAGAATGAACATTTTTATAGAAGTATCAATGAGCAAAGGATTTTTTAAAGGTAACCCAAATTCGTTTCTGTCTTTATTACCAATTACATTTTCAATGTAGTTGGGAAACTGGATAAGAAGGACTTTCAGTTATTTTAACTATTATCTTTACTTTTAGCACCCAAAAGAAAGAGTCAAGACAATATGTGGAATGCACGATACTCAAGAAGTCACAAAAGACAAACTCAGAATGTGTCCTTTGGTTACTTAGGCTTCACTTCGGTGAGGCCATCATAAAGTGCTGCTCACACTTCTGCTAGTGTTCTAACCTGCTTTCCTGGAAACAACCTGCCCTCGGGTCACTTTGTGTTCAGTCACAGTGCACATTGTGGCATCACCTCTGTTCGGACCCAGGGATGGGCACAGCCTCTGTTTTCATCAGGCCATTCGGCCCTTGAGAGAAAACGACACTTCTGCTAGTGTTCTAACCTGCTTTCCTAGAAAAGACCTGCCCTCGGGTCACTTTGTGTTCAGTCACAGTGCACATTGTGGCATCACCTCTGCTCGGACCCAGGGATGGGCACAGCCTCTGTTTTCATCAGGCCATTCGGCCCTTGAGAGAAAACTTTGAAATTCAGTGTACTGCACTCAACGTACTAGAGAGGACCTATTTACACAAACACCACATATATCAATGCACATTTAAAATGTTTACATCTGGCAGTTCTGGTATTTTAAAAACACAAACCACCAACCTTCCTTGCAGGAGATTTCTATCGTCCTGTCTTTTGTCCCTTGCGGTACACTGCAGAGTCCAGCTCTCTAACCATAGATTTCTGTATCACTTCTAGGCTTTGACCAGACATTAAGCAGATGCTTCTTCAGCTCAAGCCAGCAATGGTAGTTCCTGCGGAAAAATGGAGATAAAACTCTCTCCAGTGATAGAGCAGATTACGGCACATGGTGTAAGAATTGAAAAGTAGCACGGGAGCTTGGGAATTCTGTTTGTGTTTGATTGCAACTAAAGGGAAAAATGGAGATAAAACTCTCTCCAGTGATAGAGCAGATTACGGCACATGATGTAAGAATTGAAAAGTAGCACGGGAGCTTGGGAATTCTGTTTGTGTTTGATTGCAACTAAAAGAAGGCTTTCTCCACAAACGTTTTTGGCCTATTCTCCTGCACCCTCGGTTCAGAAAGAGTTCTGAAGCTTTCCACCTGCTACTCCCCTTTGTTTGCTGTACACTAACCTAAAACAAAAGATCCTGGAAAACAGTCACACTGGTGAACAAAGCTCTTTCTAAATCCTGAAAGTAATGGCTTTTTGTCTAATACCCTATCGTGTTATGTATTTATTAGCAATACATTTTCCATTTATTTTCTCAAAGATTGCCAATAAAGAACTGAATCACATAAGGGAGTAGCTGTAAAGCCTCTGAGTTCCCTAATGTCAAACTCATTAGCATCCGAATAAGCACACAGCAGCACATCATCTGCACAATTGCAATTTTTTACTACTTTTAATAGCGTTTCTCAAAGGGCTCATTTTCAACTTTCTTCAGTGGTTAGTTGGTTCTCAGGGGAAAAGTAGCTTCCTGACGCTCACAGCTTCCACTCAACAACCCGGCCGTTTGCTGTCAGATGCATCAGTCCTCTGCCCTAACCCCATCTGCCTGGCTCCCCTCCCTGGGGAGTGGAGTTAAGACAGCGCAGCTGAGATCGGCTTGGAGAAGTGCACAGAGGGCACCGACAAAATATAAGTTTAGAGATATGATTTGACACACTGGAGCTCATGAAGTTGAAGCACACCAAAATACAACTGGGAATGATGAGCCCTGCAGAGGCTTTCCATTCCATGCATCTATCGTTAATCACTCCACCCACCTGCTTTCTGGAAGCACAGCCTTGGCAGATACCAAAAGGAATCTTCCACTGAAATTGGTTCCCTCTCTTCCCTGCATGTGCACTATGATATCAAGGACATACCTTTAACAACCCACTTTGATTAGTTGCCATACTTAGTCATTTTTGCTGATGATCTTAAACCATTTTATACAACTTAAGCACTTACTAAAATATTCACAGAAAATACACATTTTTGAAGACAGTTAACCTAACATTTGGAATATTGACCAAGCTTCTAGAACTTGAAACAAAGTTAGTTCTGTCCCCCACCTACTAAGAAGAACGCTTTTGCATTGAAGCTCATATTTTTATGGAACAGCAATCTTAAAAGATGAAACTACATGACAAACAAGGTGTTTGCAACCTAATAGGTTACACGGTTCTTAAGTGTGTTCTGTAATTACGACATGGCTCTACTTGTTAAATGAAGTCATCACAAAGTACTCCCTTTATAACTGCTTCACTATCTGCCAATAACTGGGGACTCTCAGTCCTATATGGCTGCTTCAGAAGTGAGTACCTGCTTCTGAAAAAGGCAGCTCTTTAAACCTAAAATACAATGCAATGGATTTGCTGTTATTAAAAAAGTACAATAAATCTGCTGCATTACTTTAAAAAAGAGTGTACCATACTATACTTTATCAGGTGATATGAGTGATCTAAAATGGTATAATACATATGTCAATTATATCTACAAATAGAGAACCATGGATTTACTTATGATTCAAAAAGATGTAATATATACATTTTTAAATCCTCCGGATTAAATTCAACGTGAAAAAAATTGGTGAAAAGGTAAATGAATTTGATAAAAATATATAGAGCACTTGTAGCCTGGAAATATTACTAACGTGAGTCCACTGCAACCAACGATTTCCTTTGGAATTTGTCTACCAAAGGAACCAGATCATTCTATCTCAGTAGGAATGGAAATGCACAAGAGTCCTCTCGGAAGTTCATGACATTAATACAGTCTCCAAAGACCATCTTAGATTTGGTTTCTTAACAAGTAAACAGAAGAATGCCAGCATATCTGCTTTAGTGTTGCTAGCCCTGGATGCCATATCTCTGCAACTTCCAACAGTTTTAATCTTTTAATTACTCTTCTAACTTTAGTATCTTCACCAATTATTCATTAGTTGGAATGATGAAAAAAGGGAGATTATCCTTGCCTGGTTTATTTTTTTGAATAGTAAGGCGAGTTCTTTACAGTTCTAAGTTTTCAGATTTATTTTTACATTAATAAGTATGATAATTTAAGTTATAGTCAAATTTGCATACATCTGGGAGATATCTTTGACTGAGAATACAATGGAATTCTTCAGTTTCCATTTGCCATTTTGCTGTGTTAAATTTCCAATGAAAATTTAAACCCCCTATTTTGGAGTTTCTAATCAGTGAGTTATAGAATTGGTTTTTCCATCATGGTAAGAAATTATATACTTAGAAGTTGATGTTCAAAAATTATGTAAACTTATTGCCACTTTATATTTACACCATCAAAAATGACTTTCTTCTGCTTAGCTCTTTAGGTTGATATTAAGGAATATGTTTCATTGGCGGGAGCAAATGAAGATAAGTAGTGAGTTTCATTTAAGAGGTTTTTATGCAAAGAAAAATACAGTTTATTGGCCACAAGCTTTACTTTTACCAGCAGCCCATAATTAGGCTCCTGATCACAGCAGAGTAGAAAAAAGAGCTTCAGCAAAACTGGAACCACTGTGCAGGAAAAACAGCTCCCATTGCAAAGTGGGTCAGAGGTATCACTTACTTTCAGGGAGGTTG
The DNA here is from genome assembly GCF_000696425.1 of Galeopterus variegatus. NCBI lineage: Eukaryota > Metazoa > Chordata > Mammalia > Dermoptera > Cynocephalidae > Galeopterus > Galeopterus variegatus. The sequence goes on along the minus strand of NW_007733361.1, from coordinate 60,185 downwards.
TTTCAGATTTTAAGTCACTGCATATTCAACAAGACAAATTCTTTGATACTAACAAATTGCTTTTTGTGATGCACTTTTAATATATTTTGCTTCCCTGAGTGATCACTAAAGCTCAGATGTAAACGAAACTTCTTGTTATTCAGTACATTTTAAAAGAAGAATAAAATAAGATTTGTTAGTGTGCAAAATTTCCATTGATGAATATACTTGATTCTTCCTGGTTTGCCCAGCTTTTTGAAATCTTTGCCCTATAGAATCTTATAAGGAATTTTAAGTACAAGGAGTGCTATAGCAACTCTGATCTCCTCCCAGAAAATGTAGTTTTTGCTTTGCAGATTGCTGAAGTCATACAGAGCATGAAAACAACTTCTAGCTTCCACTGTGACAGATATGAAGTAATTGTACTTGAACTAGTAGGCATTACAGTATTTGTATTTGTCCTTTCAGTCCTTGTAAAAATAGAACACAGATCTCTTCTCCTTAAACTCTGAAGCAATTCCAATAACTTATGTAAGACCTATATTTCTCCCTGCAAGATGATTTAACTTTCACCTGATTTAAGTTACAAAATAGCCCTCAAAGATACTTAAAGCCTTGCTGTAATTAACATAACTGCATTTAGATGCCATTTATGACTGATAATTCCAACACCTTGTGGGAAAAAAAAGTTGCATGCTGTAAACATTATAAACATATTCAAATAAGCTTAACACAATCTGCCATGCTTATTTCTGCCTGGATCATGGACCAGCGAAATGGTTAATGCAAATGGATTTATAATTTGCTTTGGGGGGCCAGTTTCTTCTCCTTATTTATTAGCCCAGCTGATGGGGCAGATTTGATGAGGCACTTCTGGAATAATTGAGTCATCACACAAAGAAGGCTGCTAGCATTCAGAGTGGTTTTATCAGCAGCAAGCAGGCCTGATTACTGACAATTACACTCTGATCCGGTGATGGAGGAGAAAGAGCCAACGAGTGGGAAATGTCCGTGTTTCTATCCAGGAATAATTTCTACATTCATTTTACATGCTAAGTGTTTCCTATCTCTGCATAATAAACTGTAAACAGGAATAGATGGCACAATGTCCCTTAATATTTCCTGGTAATGAAGACACAAATGTACAGTGAGTGCTGATAAATATAGATGAAACATAAGCTATTCTCCCAGTCTGTATTGTTACCTTTAAAACAAATGCATTTTTGTGGTAAAAGCATAATCATAGCTAATGCAAAAAAATGACAGAAGATTGAAACTGTCCTTGTAACTACACAGAAACTTTGTAAAAGTCCTGTTAATCACTGCTGCTTTAGAGGCCGGAGAGCAGAAGGGGAGATACTGGAAACCCTATCATTTTGTTTCTCAACAGTCAACTGGGAAGAACTCCTTGGGTGAGATGCAGCAAAGGGCTGTGCAGCGGTGACCTTCACTAACACTTAGAGGGAGCAGATCTCAGTGCTACACCGAGAAAACAATGAAGTTGGCACCAAGAGACATCTTCACCAGCATAGATCTCAACTTCTCTTTCACCAGGCCTTTCCACCAAATACTGATCATGAACAATAAAGTCAGACCTAAGATTGCATGATCTTTCTCTCACAGGGTAATGTAGTGATGTCCTTAGCATGGCATTTTTAACCACTCGTTTATGGCATGGTTTATTAACAAAACACTATGAGCAGAAATGCATCTCACAGAGATGTCTTATTAAATTAGCTTTCCCTCTGACTCAAAATCTAGTTTGAAATGCCCAGAGAAAGGGACTGTTCAGACTTCTTAATATGCTGGTCGAGAGTTTAGTGAAAAAAACTTAATTTCCTATAATATCAAGAGTTTCCTCTTTTAAAAAGCCAATCAGGTATGAAGCTACATATAATAAACTTGCTTATGTCTATTTGCTTAATCTTTTCTCTAAAGCCCCTTCTTGGCTTCAAAAGAAGTAAAAGTTATTCTCTATTCTCCTCTGGTAACTATGGAAACTCTGTTTTATTAAGCTAACCACTTAACTTCAAGGCTTGTTTTGCAACCAAATGTGCTATTTTGAGTAAGTCTATACTAAACAAACTTATAATGTCAAAACATTTTTAATAAAGTTCAAAGAATATTTATTGATTCAAAAATAAGCCTTTTTGTTATGTAAACAGAATTTTCTCTATTTAAGTTATTTTATTATATAGATTGTTACACAATATACTTGATATCTTTGGGCATTTTCCATTTTCCTTATCCATTTTTAAGAGGTTCTTTAGAATGTTTTCAACAAGTCTACTATTTTTCTCAACATTAACTGTTTGCTTTTGATTAAAGTCTTCACCATATTCTGTAAATATGAATTAAGATAAAATAATATAGTCATTTATCTTTATTATCTGACTGTGAAATATGGAATGGGTGGAGCTACTGAAATTTACAAAGAAAATGACATGACTCTCAATTGTTGAAGCCAACGGGGCACTGGATTTTTGCAGAATGATCCTTGGATTTTATTCCCACTATAGTGTTTAATTTAATATAAATACTTTTAATATGAGTATCCTTTTCCTGAAAATATACTCATTATTGGTTCAATGTACATTTATGGAGCAGTAATCTACATACTGTCCCATATTATACAGTAGGCATAATATATATATATATATATACATCATGATACATATATATCACAACTCTTATCCTCAAGACTACAAACCAGCACTCTGAGGATTCCAATATGACATGGAAAATATTGTAGCAGAAGGATGCAGAAGACAGTGGAGCACAAACTTAGACCAGACTGGAAAAGCTTTTAGAAGATGGTGATTCCTAAAAAATTTATCCCTAGAGAGATTCAGAGAACTTTGACTAAAATAAATGAATGTCCCCAGAGACTAATTGAAAGAGCACCAGTAGTCGAAATTGTACTTGGCGTGGTTAAACAATGCATTAAAGCCATATTTTCATATAGTTACAAGAGGGTCAAGGAGACTAGATGGTTGAATCAGATAGCTGAAATTAAATGTTTTGAATTTGTTGATTTCATTTGTAACTTTCAGAGGAAGTTTTCCCTTTAGTGACAGAAAAGCAAAGTCGGTCTTCTGAAACGTTATTTGTCCTTCATGTTGTGCTTGGCAGCATCTCCTAGAGTTCTGGGTTCCAATCACTTATTGATGGACACTTCATCCTGATGACTGTGTTCTGCCGGGCATTACACTCACTCGTGCCCGTTTTCTCTTTCCTTGGCTGGTGTAAGCTCCTGAAAGTGAGGGGCTGTGTCCCGTTGGCCTTCTGATGCAATATGATTTCATGGTCATAGTAAGTACTCAATATATTAGTACTGAATTGAATCAAAACAAAATAAAAATAGTACTTTTCAGATACTTGAGATAATAGTTTATTAATTGGATTTTAATACAAAACATCCCAGACATTCAGCATCTGGGATACTATAGATTTTGTCTGCTTGGTTGCTGTGCCAGCTAAAGAGAATTTACAATTTTGTCTTTGCTTGTGTTAAGAACATCAGCTCACAAAATACAAAGAAGAGTAAGTGAAGTGTGCTAGATTTTATGGTCAGATCTCCCCCAATGTCCACTTTTATCTCCTTTATATGAAAAATATGGCTTATGATTTCAATTTAGTTCTATCGCGGTAACAAAGGCCAAATGTAAAAGACAAATATAGTTAGTATTATTTTTCCAGATTTGGAAAGAAAACTATCTAGTCTCCAACTCATTTAAACTACATGTAGTCCCTAGTTCTTATACCTACCTTTTTCACTCAAAATTCTCAACTATCGAATATCTACATTATATTCTAAACAATGTGTATCCATATACTCCAAACTGATGACTTTTGTATTGTATTAGAGAGAAAATGGCACTAGCCATGAGAAAAGAAGAAAAAGATTAATTTATTATTTTTATCAAAATGGTGAAGTGACATAGTATTTTCTAGATAAGTACGGCTCACTTTTACTCCTGCCAAGTGACAGGCACTCTTGTTAGCACTCGTATGCACTCTCCTCCTGTCATTGTGGCAGGCGTGTGGGGACATGGTGTTAGCTTTGCACATGAGCAAAGAGAAGCAGAGGGAACTCCCTGCCTTTCTTGTTAGCACTCGTATGCACTCTCCTCCTGTCATTGTGGCAGGTGTGTGGGGACATGGTGTTAGCTTTGCACATGAGCAAAGAGAAGCAGAGGGAACTCCCTGCCTCGCACGGTGTCCACACAAGTAGCAAAGGTAGAACCAGGATTTGTACTGCACTAGGCTCAGCCTTCTTGACTGGGCTAGTGACTGTAGCAGTGACCTGGCCGTCCCCAAGTTTCATTCCTCTCAACCCATGCCCAGTTATGCACAGACTCACTAAAGTGATCAGTAAAGCATGCATTTCACTTATACCTTGGATGACAGAGGCACTGTGTTTACAGAATTGTCATAGGGAGAATTCTGGGATGGAGGGGCGGTGGGGAAGGGGGGTCACAAAGCAAAAGACAGAAATCTCTGAATTGGTGATAACCATCCTTCTAGTCCACAACATGAATATTCCAATTTCTATAGACTACTTATCAATCTTAGCCTTTAAAGAAAATTTTCTCTTCATTCAGACACAGGAGATTCTTCATTGGCTTTATATTGCCATCTGTAAAATATGTCCCATCTATTGGCTGGCTTCTTCTCTGTATTAGTTGTCTATTGCTGCTGTAACAACATTTCACAAACTTAGTGGTTTAAACCAGCTCAGATTTGTTATCTTATAATTCTGGAGGTCCAAAGTCACCAGGCTAAAACCAAGTCAGATCTGTGTTCCTTTCTGGAGACTCCATGGGAGAATTCATTTCTTTGCTGATTTGGGCTGTTGAAGGAATCCAGTTTTTTGCTGTGATAGGACTGAGGCCCTATTCTCTTGCTGGCTGTTAACCGAGAGCCATTCCCAGCTTCCAGAGGCTGCCGCACTCCTGCGCTCATAGCCTCCTTACTTCGCCCTCCAAGCCAACAACTGTGGGTCGAGCTGAATCCTTTGCATGTCATGTATCCCTCAGTCATCCTTCTGACTTTCTCTTAAGAACCATGTGACTAGTTAGGCCTTTCTGGATAATCCAGGATAATCTTCCCGTCTCAAGGCTCTTAATTTAATAACGCCCCTTTTGCCTTGCGAGGTTTCAGGGATTAGGACATGAACATCTTTGAGGGGTGCATTATTCTGTCTACCACATTCTTTAGTTACACATGTGAATTATAAATGTTTTAACATGTTAATGTTCCCCATATCAGACATATAAAGTTAAAAATCAAAATAGACAGGAGTAAGCACTCCTCAAAAAAAAAAAATATATATATATAAATATACAAAATATAGCCCAAATTACCATAAGAATGCCAACATTAACAAAATCAAGCATCTTTGCTGGTTCCCTAAAATTAAGTTTCTTAACTTCTCAGATTTTTGAAGGACATTGAAAAGCTGGGGATTACTTCTCTCTGGGGGGAAGTTTATTTTAAATAGTCTTCACTTACCTTCTCTAACAGCTATTGGATTTGAACTGCAGAGTTTCCATTGGTACTGAGGAGAAGCATCATCAGAGGAAAAATGGAAGAAAAAAGGAGAAAACTTAATTAAGTGGTAATTATCTACAGCTTATCAACTATAAACAACAATCCTTTCAAATAATTTACATGCTGGCTATTAGAATATGGGTTGGGATGCCACCAATCTTCAATAGTCAAAGATAACATTTACTTGAAAGAACTCTCCCTCAACAAGAAAAACAGGTGTCTACTGTTATCAGAAAATGCTTTTTAGATTTGAGTCCTTTTGTGTATAAGTATATTTGAGAACCTTTTCTAGGGACACACCTGAGAGTGAAAGTGAATTATCAATGACAGTCCTTAAAAAAAAAAAAAAGAATCAGTGGTTTAACACTAATTTCTAATCAGATCCTACAGAAAGGAACAGCCCACACGGCAGCTGTACTTTTCCCAGGGTTAATTACCTTTCACTGCTCCCTGCTAATGAGTCAGCTGTTCCTGTCATCGTACACTACACTGGTTCATCTGGAGCTCTAGCCATGGACAAACATGGGAGTGACAGTCCTATTTACATACGGGGTGGGGGGTGGGGTGCAAAGATTTCAAAAGGATTTAAAAAAAACAAAACCTTTAATTCTCATGTGTTTTCATGCTAAAAAATATTTTTACAAGCAAGGTTTTTCTTGTTCAACTGTTGTTTTTCTTCCAGGTCCCTGGGTTCACCACCGGCAGATGTAAAACAAGGCCAAAGCCTTGGAAAGAGGTGAACTTCATCACCTGCACAGAAAGCTTTGTCTCACTGACTCCTCAGCATCGTAACCATCCCCCAATGGGACAACAGATAGCCCTGAAAGTCTGCGACTTCCTTCACTGTAAAAAGACTTCCTAAAAACATCCACACTACAGAAGATTAAATTCAAAGGTAGAAAACGAAGAGAAAAAGACCCTCCCAAATATTTTAGTTTTGTTTGCACATGAAAAGTGAAACAGAAAATTGAGAGGTTTACCAAAAATTTAGACTTGAAAATTATGCTTTTACCTAACATGCCTAGATCTCTGTGGGAAATTATATCTGGGTGTGTGTTTGTGTATATATATGTGTATGTACAAATATGTATATATATATGATTTGTGACCCAGATACCAGCTTTTACCAGGCAATGGCTCTGCTCTCAGAATTAGACACAGTGTGCCCTTCTGTATTTTTGAGCATTGCAGCCAAGAAGTTTGCATATCTCTTCCACCTTTCTTTATTCCAGTGGCAACTGAGAGGGACACACAGACACTAAAGCATCCATTGAGCTCCACTTTGACAGCCTCCAAAACGCCTCTGAATAAAGAATACTCTTTCATGGGGAAGTTTCCTGCTCTAAATCTTAAGGTCTTTTATCAGTGGCTCTCAGATTTTAATATGCATTGGGATCACTGGGTTTCTTGTTAACAGGTAGGTTCTAAAGTCCAGCTTGATGTTGTAAATTGCAAACAGGGGTTCGGGTGCTCCTGCTGATCCTTAGCCCACACTGAATACAAAGTGTCAGAGCAGTGGTTCTCAAAAGTTAGCCTGTGTCACAATCACCTGCAGGACTTGTTAAAACCCGAGTTACTGATTCTGGAGCAGGGCCCAAGAATGTGCATTTCTAACATGTTCCCAGATGATGCTGGTGCTGAAGGTTCGGGGAACACACTTTGAGAAATATTGCCTTAGATATTCACTATTTTTTTATATTGACCCATTGTAATTGCATGTATTTATGGGATTACAATAGACATTCACTATTGAATGCACTGAAGAATCCCAATCCCCACAGGCGAAATATGCTATATCCACATGGAACAGAAGCACTTCCACTCTATTCTAGAGTGGAGGACATAAATGTCCTCCAGTTTTAATCCTTTATGATAGAAAGAAATGGATAAAAAGTGAATGTTCTGGCCCATCATCGAAGCACATTCTGAGAACCACTTTATAGCTTATTGAACTTGATCTTCCCTTCAGATGAAGCCATTCATGTCAAGAAAGAAGCAGCAATTATGTACTTCTCCATTACAGGTGCCATTATCAAATATAAGCTCACAAATTACAAATCTAAGACTTTGTACAATATTTAAACTTGCCAAAAGCAAATAAAATATGGGAATGGATTAATTACAAATTATATCATAAAAACAAATTTAAATGTCAAGCAATGATGCAAATTTCCTTGAGACATTCAATGTTTTTCCAGCCCTAGTAAATTCTGACTTACTTTCTAAACTGTACAATGTGTTTCTCATGTACACTGATCTGTGAAGTATTCTTTGCTGATTATTGCTATTTTGAAGAACACATTATCCTGGAAACTTCTTTGGGGATGGAAAATCCTTTTAGTCTAATACTATTTGCATTGCTGTTCATGTAAACATCTCAGTAACAGAGCTCTTATAAGGGCATTCTACAACACTGTTCACAGGAATATATATTTTAGAAAGACGGGAGTAATAAAATAAACTATAGAATAAAACATCTGCTTTAGTAAAAAAATGAAGGATGATTCTCCAAACAGCAAGTTACTCACTGAGAAGTTGGGTGTTTTGCATTGATCTGCTCAGGCCAGGAAGGACTATTTCATGTCTTGAAACATGAACCTATTAACTAGTCCTCCAGTCAAGCTGGGAGAATGGCTCAATGTAAGCACATGAGAAAGATTTTGAAGGAATCAGTGCCCCTTCAGGATTCTTGTCACCACTTATCTGATTTTGTTGTCTCAAAGATCTTTTTTTAACAGAGCTATTTTAAAAGTATCAATCTCATCTAAATGCAAAAGGATAATAATGTCACAAATAAGGAATTTAATTAATACCAGTGTAATTCACCCTCGTGGTATGGGAACAGTATTATTTAATTCATTAACTTACATCCTCAAGTCTTCATTAAGTACCTATTCTGTCGAAGAAGAGGGGACACTGTTTATATAACTGGTGGCGTCCTCAGTGAGTAGAAAGAGGTGGACGATCTACAGTGAAGATATTTCTGTTGTACAAACCAGAGGCAATAAATAAAAATCTTCGAGGAGATGTAGGTGCTGAATTTATTTCTTGATGATTTAGGAGAACGATCTGATGGATTTGATAAAAACTCTGCCCCAGAAGTACAAACACTAGGGTGAGTAGTTTGAGTGAAGAAGAATTCATTTAGGATGGAAGCACACAACGTTGTCATGGGCTAAGACGGCATGTGAATGCCAAGATCCTAAGTGATCCATCCCCTTGGATGGCTTGTAAGAGTTACAGGGAATCAGACTAAATAAGTGCCCATGTTCATTTGA
>NW_007733361.1:49739-51109 GCF_000696425.1 Galeopterus variegatus | reverse complement strand
CCTTGGATGGCTTGTAAGAGTTACAGGGAATCAGACTAAATAAGTGCCCATGTTCATTTGAACATCTGGGTTTGTAGTCACCTCACGTGACCAATCAGAGGTCAGCACAGTTCACATCAGGCATTGTGTCCAATGCTTATCCAAGTCCAGTCCATTATTTTCACTGGTGTTCATCAGCCAGTTTGCCTTTCTCTATGTCACAGCATCTCATTAGCTGCGGCAGATTCCTGAGGAATCTGGTCTTGATTTTCTTTCTAAATTTATTTATTTTTACTGGATATTGACAAATTATAATTATATATATTTATGGGATACAAAATGATTTTACGATACATGTATACAATGAAGAAGCATTGAATCAAGCTAATTAACATATCTCCCACCTCAAGTACCACCTTATCATTTATTCCTTTGATCTAACAGAAACACTGTACCCTTTGACCAACATCTCCCCATTCCCCCACTCCCAAGACTGTGGTAACCATCACTCTGTTCTCTGCTTCTATGTGTTTGATCCTTCCTGGTTTTCTGTTAGATAACAGATTACATACTTTTTGGTTATGTTAAATTTTTCCATAAAAGCTTGTGCAGGGATAAAATGCCTAGGAAGAACTACGGACTCCCCGCTTTTAAAGACCTAATTCACACAATGTGTTTTCGAAGTAAATGGCAAGAATGCTCGTGAGAGGAAGACCTCACCTCAGAGTGAGCTGGGTGGGTTTCCTTTCACCTCGTGAACTGCTCCTGCCCCGTGCCTGGACTTCACATTCCCAGGAGGCTACACCTGCTCCTGTCCTAGCACCTCACCCATTGTAAGAAATCAGGGCCCACATGGTTATCGTTCACTCCAGACTAGAAGCTCCTAGAAGCCAGAGATGCTCCTCTGTGCTCCCTTCCATAAACAGGGTGCTCAGGGAGATTGTCACCCACCAGAAAGAGTACAAGGTGATAAGAAAAAAGGTAACAGTGATGAGGCCATTGCCTCTGTGATACAAATTTTAGGAAAACAATGGATCAAAGATTTAGAGACAAAACAGTAAATATCAATAGCACGTAGCAAAAAGAAATGTTAGTGAAAACATAATTTACATTATCTTAAAAGACTAATAAGTGTAATGGTTAAAAAGTAGATAGTAGGATAGTGCTTCAAAAAGTTAGTGGAAAAATGAACTTAAAAGATAGTACGAGTCTTTCCATGAACTTTTTGCATTGTTGACGTTATATCTGAAAACTAGTGATATAGGAAATAGCAATTGCATGAACATTTTACTTGTAAATCGAGATTAATTTTGCAAACTAAGAAGAAACAAATGGGGCCAGCCCGGTGGCGCACTGGATAGTGCGCCGCTTGGGAAGCGCGGCGGCGCTCC
>NW_007733361.1:47532-48660 GCF_000696425.1 Galeopterus variegatus | reverse complement strand
GAAAAAAAAAAAAAAAAAAAAAAAAAAAAAAAAAAAAAAAAAAAAAGAAGAAACCAATGGACAAAAAGCATAGGTGATACTACTGTATCCTTAATACACATATTTATTAAGTTTGTTGCACAGAGGAGGGGATATTAACATTTAAGAACTGTCATTGCCAGGTCAGTCTAATATGTTAAAATTAGAGGAATGGTTGGCATATTAAGAATGCCTAGAAAAACTAAATTGGGCCATTTTGAAAATACCAAGAAATAAAATAGATAACAGAAGAAATATACTATTGTTTATCATGAAAATTATCATGAAAATACAAATGAACATACTGATCTCAGATTGGATAATGGTGGCAATGGTGGGAAACAGAGTAATAGATGATGCTTTAAATGATCCAAAGGAAGCAACGGGTGAAAACAAAATCAGATGAGGCTTTCAGCAATAGCTGCCGGAATTGCACATTGACTCCACCTCAGGCCCTGCCCTAGGTGTCTTATGGTTATTTTATCTAATTTAAGACTCACGACAGTCCAAGGAGGTTGACATTATTACTCCCAACTTAAGGCACTCGAACTGAAGAAGCTGCACGGCTGGTAAGAACTAGTTCTTCCTGCAGTGTAGCTCTGGCTAAAATGACAGTGGGGAGCTGGGTGCCAGCACGTCTCTCTTTGAGCAAATCATAGAAAGACCCTCAATGATAGAGCAGTCGCTCAGGGAATGTCAACTTTTGTGCTGCTTTTAGACTGGATATAGATTANGATAGAGCAGTCGCTCAGGGAATGTCAACTTTTGTGCTGCTTTTAGACTGGATATAGATTAGATAGAACACTGAAAAATCAGTAATGAGTGCTAAGAAAGTGGAGACAGTGAAATAGAGCAAAAATCATAAAACTGGTATATTGGGGAATACGGTGACGAACAAGCTGGAAATGCTTTGGAGGTGACTGGATACCCTGAGTGCTGGTCCAAGGCAATGGAAACAGGATGGTGGCATGCTTTGTCTCTGAACTAACAACAACCCGAGTTTGAATCCAAACTCTGACACGTACTGTTCTGTCATCTCAGAACTGTATTTCACCTCCCCGATCTTCAGGTTCTTTGTCTGTTAAAAGGGACAATAATTAATCTCCCTCT
>NW_007733361.1:43987-47019 GCF_000696425.1 Galeopterus variegatus | reverse complement strand
GAGTACAACAACCATGTGCCAGAATGTAAACGGCTGGAGCCCTTGTATCTAGAATATATAAAGAACGATTATAACTCAATAATAAAAATACAAATAACCCAATTAAAAATGGGCAATGAACTTGAATAGACCTTTCTCCAAAGAAGATATACAAATGACCTACAAGCACATGAAAAGATGCTCAGCGTCATTAGTCATCAGGGAAATGCAAATCAAAACCACAATGAGATACCACTGTATACCCATTAGGATGGCTACAATCAAAGACATAATAACAAATGTTGGTGAGAATATGAAGAAATCAGACCTTCATTCATCGCTGGTAAGAATGTAAACTGGTTCAGCCACATTGGAAAACAACTGACAGTTCCCCAACTGGTTGAATATAGAATTACCACACAATCCAGCAATCTGACTCCCAGATACATATCCAAGAGAAATGAAAACATATGTCCACACAAGAAATTGTAAATGAATGTTCACAGCAGCATTATTAGTAGTAGCCATAAAAGTGGAAACAATCCAAAAGTATGTCAACCAATGAATGGAAAACAAGCTGTGGTATGTCTGATCAATGGAATATTACCCAGCAATAAAAAGCAATGAAGAGGAGGAATTGGTAAAGGGACAAGAAAATTAACTATATTTTATATTGATAAATTAAAATTTAAGAAAAAGCAAAAAAGTAAAGCAATGAAGTACTGATACATGCTAAAACATGGATGAGCCTTGAAAACACTATGCTAAGTGAAAGAAGCCAGTCACAAAAGACGGCATATTGTGTGATGCTATTTATATGAAATGTCCGTAACAGGCACATCTACAGAGACATAAAGTAGATTAGTGGTTGCCTAGGGATGGGAGGAGGGGGGATTGGAGGCTGATGGATAAGAGGTATAGAGTTTCTTTTCTGGGAAATGGAAATGTTCTAAAATGGATTAGGGTGATAGGTGCACAACTGTGAATATACTAAAGACCATTGAACTGTATACTTTAAATTGCATAATATGCGAATTCTATCTCAATAAAGCTGTAAAAAACAAGTGAAGCCACAAAGACCATAGTAAAGAGTTTACATTTTATTCTAGGTATGATGCAAAGATCTTGGACAGCTTTGAGTAGGGGTGGGAAACAGGAAAATCGGTTTCTAGACCACTCAATAGGGTGTGAGAAAACGGGCCTAGGCTGGGCAGGAGGGTTAAGGGGGAAGAGAGAGCTAGCAGTTGAAGTTCGATTCTCAGCATGAAACAAGAAAATACACACAGAAAGGGAAACTAAGGGAAGAGATGTGTCTGTTGCCTGCTATCATCCTAACCCCCTTCTCCCAACTCTCTGACACGTGTCCTCTATGGAGAGAAGCCAACCACTCCCGTCTCCCACGTTTCCTACCCCTTCTTCCACAGGACTCCAGATGGAAGCACAGTCTCCACTTTGCCCTTAACCCTCCTGATTGTGTGCATCTTACACGACAGCTCAAATCCAAGAGGAAAATCCCCACGTCTTCTGTTCTCATTAGCCTTGCAGTCTTCTGAGTTTCTATGCCAATATCAATTATAAATAAAATTTAGGAGTTAGGTAGAACCTTTCCTTTTAAATAATATGACATAAACATAATACTTAAAAATTAACATTTTAAAGGAACTTGCGGTTTAAAACCATTTCACACCGAATCAAGATAGAAGTGCGCTACCTAATTTTATAGAAAATTTTGGGCTATCAACCCTGAGTAGCCTCAACATCTCATGCTTAACACGAACAAACACCCGTCTCTGCATCCACTAGTCCTTTTCTCTGGTTTTAGAGGAAGAGGCTGCCTCCTTCTCTCTAAGGATAGGTTTTCCACTGAGCCCTGTTCACGTCTGCTTCCCACTTCATCTACTTTTCCTTTCTTCCATGCCTTCAGACTTTTCAGTCTTCTTACCTCTTCTGCTTATTTCTCCTCAACATAGACATATTTCTCCTTTATACAAATATATTGCTCTCTCTGTTCTTCAAACTTCTTAAAATTCCTGGAGACGTTTTTTCTCATCTTGCTTTCTCTACACATCCCCAGGATTCCAATTTTGGCCATTTTCTCAGTATACTTATTTTCCCTGGAAACCACATCCAATGTCAATCTCTCCATCCCAGATATCACGCGAATTTCAGATCCATTAATCAGCTGTATACTGAACATCACCACCTGCTTGTCTCACGTTCCGTATGTGAAACAGANTTAATCAGCTGTATACTGAACATCACCACCTGCTTGTCTCACGTTCCGTATGTGAAACAGAGACCCCATTGTATTTCTTATAAATAATCTCTTCCTTCTGAATCTCCTACCTTTGTTGACCATTCACCTCATAATTAATCCAATCCAGATGGCTGTCATTTATGACTTTCTACCAGTTTTCAAATCCATGCTCTGGGCTTGCTTCTTGCATAGAGCAGGTGCTACTGTATTGTGAATGTCATTTGTTTGTGTCTCCTGCTATGGTGTGAGCTCTTTGACTACTTATGTCTGTGTTCTCACTGCCTGTCCCAGTTGCTGGAACATAGGAGATTCTCAATAAGTTCGTTGCATGAATGGATTCAAGATTCTAAATGCCTTTTCTATGAAATCTTCCCTAATACTATCTCTGAGCAAAGGTAGTCATTATCTTCTTTAGGCTACAATTTTATCTTTTAGAGAGAAACTAGAATTGGCCGTGCCTACTGAGATGCTCTGGCCCCACACACATTAAGGCTGAGCACCAGAGTGGAACTGCATGTGGCCACAGCCTATTTGATCTTTGCACAGGCCAAGATGTTGGACAAGCCTACACGGCCACACCGACAAGGACCCAAACAAGGTTGGGAGCTTCACCTACATCACTGCCCCCTGCTCTAGTTCATCAGGTCCTTGAAGACAGATGTCATGACTTACAGTCATTTTCTATACTTCTGATACTGTCTAGGCACATACGTGTATATATCTTAGTCAACTGATTATATAGAACCTATATAATCTGTTCACAATTTTCTGGCTCTGATATTTATGTTTTTTTTTT
>NW_007733361.1:32615-43175 GCF_000696425.1 Galeopterus variegatus | reverse complement strand
TTATATAGAACCTATATAATCTGTTCACAATTTTCTGGCTCTGATATTTATGTTTTTTTTTTTTTACTTCAGTCTCTTGGAAACTTTAGTATATAAAAAAATCCAAAAAATATTTGAAATCATATCTAGTGGAAATAAAATATTTTAATCTCTTGTGAACTTGATGTGGCTTCTACCTAGAAAAAGTTACTCATATCATATTGGGATTGAAACTCTTCATTCTCATATCTTTTCTTTGCTTTTAACAAACACTTATGCATTTCTCAGTATGTTCAAAGTTTCTATGCTAAGCACTGAGAAGTATAAAAAGATTTTAAATACAGTTTCTCTTCTAAAGGATTTTTGTTAAAATTCATTAACTTGGCTCTTTTTACTTATTATTATACTTTCAATATGGTATTTGCAAAATATTAAAAAATGTTTTCAGTAACTGTTCTATAATAATTTAAGGAAACTATATGAGTACTATAATAGTAACTGCCTAATTAAGATTGAAAATACAAAAATAAATACTACCATGTGTCTAAACATATTTGTAACCTGTAATCTATGGTTTTAAGCATTCAGTAAGATTTCACTGAAAAGCCTATAGAGGTAAAGCACCCAGGCACGTGGGCGCACAGCGCAGGGGGGTAGCCTGGGCTCTGACCGTGCAGCTATGTAGTCAGGGTGAGCTGCCGGCCTCTCCACGGCACGGTTTTCTCATCTATGAACAGGGGATGATAGCAGACCTTACTCTATAGGCTGTTGCTGTGCTGGTGATGGTTATTGTAAAAGTTAAAAGAATTAATAGATACAAAGAACTTGGAAGAGCAGTTGGCTCTAAGTCAGTGCTATATTATTATTATTATTACAGAAAAAAAATGTTTTCTGCTTGACACCAAAATACTTGGAAGAAGGATTCAATTATCAGATGTTTCTAAGTATCTATGTTTACAGTTACAGAACTAAGATTTCTGGCTGTTTGGTCAAATGTTTAAGTTTTGATCTGATGTTTAGGGTCAGAGCTAAAGTTCATGCAGTTCTTAGAACAGGATACTTCTGACGTCAAGCTTAATTGGCGGGCTGAATATGTATGTCCTGAAGAGGTTATAATAAGTGCTATGCTGTCTTTGAATTATTTTTCAAATTCATGGGATGTTTTAATTATAAAAAGTTCATAGAGTTATAGAATTGGGGGGATAAAAAGGAGCCCAGGGATACCTTAGCCTGACCCCCAATGTGACACGTTATTGATAAGAAAAGGCAACTTCTCAAGTCCCTTCATCAGGATCATTCAGCTACTTAATGATATTTAACTATGACTAAAACCCAGATGTACTTGGGGCTCAGTGTCATTTGACACTATGTTGCTGAAACTGTTTCTTCCCATATACTCTGTTCCCAGTGACCATGTAGCACAGAGAGAGATTAAAAGTGTGGGTTTTGGGAACAGTCAGATTTGGGCTCAAGCCTCAATCCTGCTGAGATTNTAACTATGACTAAAACCCAGATGTACTTGGGGCTCAGTGTCATTTGACACTATGTTGCTGACACTGTTTCTTCCCATATACTCTGTTCCCAGTGACCATGTAGCACAGAGAGATGTTAAAAGTGTGGGTTTTGGGAACAGTCAGATTTGGGCTCAAGCCTCAATCCTGCTGAGATTTAGGAAGAGCATCTTACTGTCTCAGTTGCTTCATTTGTAAAAATGGGATATGAATGGGATTATTGTGAGTATTAAATTATAGAATGTATGTAAATAACTTAACACAGGCCTGGCACAGTGTAAGCACTTGGTAAATGTTAAGTATTATTGTTACAATTATTGTCATATATATCATCGTTATTAAAAAATTTATATGTACAATGTTGAAGCCAGAAGTTCTTTTTCTTGTTTGCCAAACCCTAAGAAATGGCTCTGAGGTTGGTGAGTTCACAGGGGTGTCAGCGTGTGTGTGTGTGTGTGTGTGTGTGTGAGAGAGAGAGAGAGAGAGAGAGAGAGAGAGAGAGAGAGAGCTGTGTATGTGCATGTTTCCATTATTTCATGAAGCCAAGTCCTGGGATCCTATGGCCTTTTCAAGTTCTCATCAGCTTACTTGGAGACACTGTTATATGGCCTATATACTAACTCTATTCTGCCAAACCTGACCACCTGATCCTTGGAATCCTCTGGAAGGAAGGAAGTGAATCAGGTATGGAATGTCACCAAACTCAAGTGTTTATGGTGGCAAGAAAACGGTCATGGAAAATCTGGTTAGTACATGATTTCATAGTAAAAAAAAAAAAAAAAAGTTTGGAAATTTGACCTTTAAACCAAGACGTCTATATCAAAATGTGCAAGCTGTTCTACAGTCTGAAATCTCAGGCTGGAAGGTTATTCAGTAGAATGTATTTCAGAAAAATAAAACCAGTGGACTATTAGTTCAGAAATTCTAGGTGAAATATACTCAATTTACCTGTGAAAGCCAATGCAAGCAATACCAGGAAGGGTTTTTGTTTGCTCATTTTGTTTAGACTTGCAACATGCCTTTTGGGAGTAAAATGACAGAGCTTTAATCCATAGGAAAAAAAATTCCCAAATACATCACAGAAACTAGGATAATCCTTTATGAAGTCAGAAGCAAAAAAAGAAAAAAGAAAGGAAAAAATAACTTCCTCTACTATTAAAAATAACCACAACAGCAACTCCGATCCCTATTCTTTGGTTTCCCCAGGTCTGACATTCTGCAGATGACCGCCCTTATTTGTCTCTACATGTTTTCCAAAATATAAAAGTGAAATAGAGTCCCAAGGGCACTGTACTTGAAAGGTTATGAGAGTTAGAGAATTTTAACCATGCCTGCCAAATCAGCAGATGGCTTGTGATTATAATTATATGCATCAATAAAACGAATAATCTTTACAAAATTTGAATTTCTACTAAAGTAAGGGATTTAGTAAGCAGATGCAACAGAATGCATTTTCTTTAACCCTTTTGGTAGACACTGGTATCTTTCACAGAAAAAGAGATCCAGGGCTCTGTATATAATAGGTTGTGTGCTCTAATTTTTGCCACCTTTCTAGAGCAGTCACATTGTCAGCCTCAATCTTTTCCTGATTTCATTTTCTTCCTGAGCATATTTCATCCTCACCTCATTTTCACCCTTCAGAATAGAAATGTTAAGACTAATTCTCTACCATTGTTTGATATTTGAAAGAAGAAAATTTAAGAGGTAAATACCTCCATTCGAATTCATACCAAACATACTATAGAAACAAAAGAGCAAGCAGTGGACGCATCCTTCCAGCCAATGGTATTCTTTCACGAATTAGGTTTTCAATAAAAAATTTTTCATTTTTTTTTTGTTTTCACATTCTCTTTAATCTACATTTCAGGAATGAAAATACTGTTTATTCTATTTAAGTAATTAACCATTTCATTTCAGTCTGGTTCTGCATAACATTATAAGTAGAGTAAGTTCTGTCTCACGTCAAGCATGAATTCACTCATAACAAAATTTGATATGTATGACACGTCTGAAATAAAGGGCGAGGTGAAGTTTAGACACTGGCCTTAAGCCATTTTTCATGCATGAGAAAAACCCTCAAATTTAAGAAATTAAGTTAAACTAGCTATGTTACTTTTAACTTTTGGAAGAGGCAGAGAAAATGTACCACAAAAATTTTCATACTTAATCTGTATGTGTGTGAAATAGTAATGTAAGTGTTTTTAATGAAATTACCAAGTGTAACTCTTTATCAGAATAGTATCAGTTAATGTATATTTTACTCCAGTAAGCCAGCAAATATAAATTTATGAGTATTTGGAAAACATGTATTTAGTGCAGGTATCCTTAGCTCCTTTGCATTTATGCTATATAAATAAAATAAATTAAAATGTTCTTATCTAAATAGGTATTATACTGTTGTAGTTAACTCTACTTAGTAATATAAATAAGTTACTAATAAAACTTTGAAGGCACTGACATTTTTGTATTAATGTATATTTTACTCCAGTAAGCCAGCAAATATAAATTTATGAGTATTTGGAAAACATGTATTTAGTGCAGGTATCCTTATCTCCTTTGCATTTATGCTATATAAATAAAATAAATTAAAATGTTCTTATCTAAATAGGTATTATACTGTTGTAGCTAACTCTACTTAGTAATATAAATAAGTTACTAATAAAACTTTGAAGGCACTGACATTTTTGTTGGTCAATGCAATTTACCTGTGGACACAAGAGATCAGAAATTCTTTTTAGCAACAAAATTCTCTCAAAGTTGCTACTTAAATGTTTAGGTCAAACCCTATCAGAACAAATATTCCTATAACCAAAATCTGAAGAGTTAAACACAAAAGTAATAGATTCCTGCCTGGAAGCTTATAAAGTTGATGTAACATTTGACAAAGCAATGCGCTAGAATGGAATCTTTTAAGGTAGAATATTCAGCAGTAAACTAGGTTCAAGTTTTTTATATAGGACATAAAATAAAATATTTTCCAATCATAACATCCTTGAAGAGGGAAAATTTATACCAAATCCAAAGTATCAATTAAAAGAGATAATCTAAGCCAAAAACTTATGAAATAAATCCAAAAGAGGCAAAAAATAAAGATATTTAAAATAAAAAACAGAAATGAATAAACTCCATAGTCTTAGTAAAGACCTTTGCTATAACTAAATACCTCAATTACAGATGTTTCATTTTTAGTTAAATGAAATTAAATATTTGTGCTTTCAAAAAGTTTAAGTTGAAGTGTAATGAAATTCTAGTGTACTTTCTTGATAGTTACTAACAAAACTATGCAGAATAAGCCAATTTAATCATATACACATAATATACATTTAGTATTTTTTAACATGTTACCTTAGACTTGATATGAGCACACGGCCACATAGAATGGAATTGTCACCACCCTTCAGGGAATCTCACAAGATGCGGGGCTCTGAAAGTGAAACGAGAGAGAGTTCTGTAGAGGTGGCAGCACAGGCATGGGGAGGGTGGCCGACACCAGCACGTCCACTTGCTGTCTCAAACTGCAAGTGACAGGTAAAAACCAAACGCCATATACCAGGGACGTTAGGTATAGCATCTTAATTAGTTTTCACAGAAGTTATGAGACAAACTCTACCTCCTACCACCACCCCGGCCCCCATCTAACCGAGGCCCAGAAAAGTTAAGGAACTTATCGAGGCTCACAGACTAGGTGGGAGAACCAGGTTTCAATTATATGAACTCGAGAAGGGAGTATCGTAGATTCTCCTGTCACTTTGTGTCACTCACATGGCACTTATGATGACTGCCTTATTCTCTAGGAAGTGTTTTATAGCTCTTCTTAGATGGTGGATCCTTGGGAGTGGGAAAGAGGCCTCCGCATTACCCACAGCGCCCGCTACAATCCTTTGAACCAAGCAGTTTTAATACTTATTCGTTAAATACATGAATGGGAATGAAAGTTCAGTAATACAAAGTTTTATTCTGTCCATAGAAATTCAGTTCCTCAAATTTCTTTAAAAGAGGAAGCTACACAACAGGTAAAACCATGTGTATTTTCTTAGTTAAATTAAAAAAATCTGTCCAATGCAAGATCAATATTGGTAGAAACAGGTTTGCATAAACCAAAAGTAATGATCCGTGCTCTCTAATATTAATTACAACACAGCCCTATTTTGCTTTGAAGAATGACAATTACATTTCCGTGAAAGTAATTCCACTCAGTTTCACCCACAGTGATGCCACTAGCAGACTTCAGTCAAGTTTGCACTCCCTTCGCTGTACCGGTGAGGATGAGAGTAAAATATTTACAGCTACCCAAAAGGATGGTGTGTTTCCTACAACATTCACTCTCGTATCAACAAGATTAATATTAGCAATTAGAGAAAAATAAATGATAATGCATGATATTCAAATTAAAAATAGCACAGAAAGATAGCCTAATATTCACAATGCCCGAAAGAGTGAGCTAGTTGCGTAATCTTGCCTTAAACTAAAATTGTTAGGTAGCAGTTGTGGCCATTTCAGATGGCTTCCTCTTACCATGATTTCTACCACATGAAAGGCACAGTGATGAGATGACATAGTAGAAAAATCTCAAATTAGTAAAATTGAAATTTATCTTTCCTACATATATTTTGCTTGAAATTAATGACACTATTATACTACTTTCTTCCCCAAATTTATTTTCTTCTAAATTCTGGTGACTGTGAAAATAATACTTAAGAGTTTATAATCTATAATATACATTATATAGCATACAGACACACATCTAGCCCTAAGCAAATTATATAAATTAAATGAATGTTGGGAACACATTGGAATGAGGAAAGCACTTCAAGACAAAAATGATAAAGAACTATGTGACCTCTGATCACACAGACTATATTATGAACCTGTATTATAAATCTCTCATGAATACTAATAGTAAGCTATTTATTCTGTATCACGATATTTCTATATTCCTCTATAAACAAAATGGTTTCAGTGTAAATAATGCAAATCAGCAAACTGATTTCTTTATAATAGAGTTTAAAATCATGAACAAGTGATTATGACATGCCACTCTAATATTAAATGACAGTGTGTTTAAAGATTGAATCCCGACACTGATATTGTGAATACATCTATTTTAAAACAACACACTTATGTTAACAATACTTTTTTAATGTTTTCAATGAGATTGTCAGAGTTTATTAAACCCTGGACAAGCCACTTAGCTGACAGTTCTTAGAATAAGATATTCAATTTACCTGAATGTCTTGTAACAATATCATTCTCTCTTGAACTAAACATCCTCTGAATACACAAATCTAAGGCAGACAGACATTTCAGCAAAGCTAATAAGACTTTCTGGCAACTTCCTGTTGCCATATTTCTCTAAATGAATCCTGCAATGTTACACTTCAATACTGCAAATGCATTTTTCCAAGGGACACAGTAAGCCAGTTCTGCTCCGGTGTGAGAGAGCTTTGATTTTTCCCTAACTACAGCAAGAAAATAACAACTAATTCTATTCAATATTACAGATTCACAGCAATGATTTTATTTCCAGATTCAAGACAAATGCAATACATGAGGAAAAGAGGGGCTTTTATTTTCTTGTTTTGTTGTTTGATTGATTGATTTTTAAGATACTGATCAAGGAAATGGTCATAACATTTTATATTAAATATATATTAGGGGCTGGGACAATTTTATATTGTCAGGAACGAACTTTCCTGCACACATTCATGCCCCAGGTTTCCATCATCTTTTAGAAACAGTAGGACTAACTAAAATTAAAGTTGCCTTGTGCATTTGAAAGTTTTCAAACCTGAACACGCACCTGAATGGTGGTTATCTGTGAAAGCACCATTTCTCCAACAAATAGCCCACCTCTCAAATTCCAAGTTCCCTTGTATTCGTGGTACACTTTACTGAGAAATTTACAAACTTTTGTGAAACGGCAAAACAAAACAACAACAGCAAGATAAAAGCATTGATCACTAAAGCAATATCTGCAGAAGTGATAGCAAAATCCCTTCATTCTGACCTACTTGTCGAGAAACGGACGTTCAGCCCCACGGTTGGGCTGAGATTTGTTCTACTTTCTCCCTGGGGCTTAATTGCCAGACTGACTTACCGGTGCCTCCTGGCCTTTGTTCTGCCTCTCACGCTGACATCAGGGAAGCAGTGATGTAGAATAAAGCAGGGGTGGGCTAGGTTAGTCCAGTGTTTGTGTCGTTGTGTGGTGTGCAGGGACACTCTGTGATACTCTAGTGAGCCGCTAAGCTTTTTTTGTAGGCTTTGTGTCATTTACTTAACGACCAATCTCATTAGCTGCCAGGGTACAATGGGCTGATGCATTTTCTATGTACATACTCTACACAGTGACCCTCAAGGTTGCCGAAGGTCTATTTAATCAGTCAAATGCTGAATATATTTGCAGTAAATCACTAAAAAAATAAAAAAATATGGGACTACTGAGGTATCTTACAGGCTTAATATTTACTGGGGGTTATTCGCAGGTAATAAAATGCGCGCATATTTAGCCAAAACAAGAGTAGAACAGGTGGAGGTGAATTGTCTAGGTGGCACTGGTGACCTTAAATTTAGGAAACTTTCAGAATCAAAGATATTTTCCCTTAACAAGAAACCTGGATTTGAAATTTAATTTCTGTCTTAATCACATCCGCACAACAGAAGAGAATTGCTTTCTGGAGCAGTTTCTCCCTATTCCTGCCTTCCCCCACCCCAGTCCTACCCCCTGCCCCAGCAGTCTCAGAATGGGCAAAGTTGCATTTATGTCCTCTTTCAGGTACAAGGTAAAAACCCTTTTAACTCCTATGAAAAATGAAATGCTGAGAGCACTATGAATGACGACAGCTGTCCATAAGTATCAGGGAGAGTTCTATTGTCCAGCCTGTCCCTGGATAAAATGAATACTTTACAGCAGAGGCTGTTCGGCTTGGCTAAAGAGTATGGGGAGAAGGGGAGGAGGTCACTGGAGATTTCGCAACTAATTTAATCTGGGAAAAGGACAGCTCTGCATCTCCCTTGAACAGACTGGCAGCAATCTGGGCCCCCACAGAACTATCTCCTTTTGCCTGTGCTCTATTTATTCCTTATCTCTGTTTACCAACCGCTAGGTCCCTTTCATTCACACCACGAGGCCGTTTTCCTACTATCAGTCAGCAGCTGACACTGTGGAAGAGCCTCAAAGGCAAAAAAAAAAAAAAAAAAAAAAAAAAAAAAAAAAAAAAAAAAAAAAAGATCAAAACTAAACCAAAGCTGTATAAACAATGCAACAGTACAAGTAAATGCATAAACCCTGATTCTTAACCCAGCCCACAGGGTGCAAGCAGAACCTTTACAGTAAATCCAGCAAGCCCACCACAGTGAGCAGTGGGCCACAGAGAAAGAAAAGTCAAAACACCGTTCGTGAAATCACCATCCAAAAGAAACTGCTAAAACTGTGCACTGGCTGCTGGAGCTGCTTTGCTGTCAGGGATATTCTTATCTCTATCACAGATCAATTAACTGGCCACAGGAAACATCTACCTTGCTGAAGAAGTGAGCTATACATTTCTAAGGGAGACCTCACTCTTATTAAAATGCTACTAGTTAGAAAAAAACCCCCATCGATATGATAATAAGTTAAAGGGAATGCAAAAACAACTTTTCCAATACCTCAACACATTGATTGAGTTTAAACAATTCAGGAAACTTGACATCAAACCTTCCTTATTTTTATATAAAGATACTAAAAAGTCCTGTACAATTCAGTTAATGAAATCTTTCCCCAATGTCTTAAGAATTTTACTTCCTTATGTCACAATGATTAACGTTAGTACAGGAGCTGACCACTTCATGTACAACTTTTTATCGTTTTAAGCGCTCTGCAGGGTGTGACTGAAAACAAAGACTGGAGCAATTAGTTTGAAGTACAGAAAGAGGAGAAAACAAAACAAGTCTTGTTTTGAATCTTGCAAACTTTGAATAAATATGAATTTTTGAATCTGAGATATGTTTTACTTACATTAATGTTAAGTACTAAATAATTTTGAATATTTCAACAAATGGGAGGATACCTGCCTAATACATTTTAGTGAAGTGATTCAGAATTTCTTTGTAAATATTTATGTATGTATGTATATGTGTATACATATATGTATATATTATAAGCATAGATATACACACTGCTTCTCATATATACATATATACACAAAATGAGAAAGTACATAATTTCTAATGCCTACAGTTCCCTGGATTAAAAAGAGACTTATTTTAAATTCCCTGAGATTTTTTTTATCATTGAAATGATTAGAAATGATTGGTTATTGTCATAAAAATCAACACCGTATTGACTCAATCACTAAGACCTTTACCAAAAAGAGAAGACAATGTAGCTCATTATCTAGGATGATCAACTGGACCAGATTTCAGTTTGTGTTTTCACCTATATGCATTATGAGCAATGAAGTCTTTACTACTTGGATCCTTTTTTCCAAATGAATTAATGAATTAAATTTATCCTTTCACCAGCTGCTAGGCAGCAGATGGAACCATTTCTGAAGCCTTGTTGAATTCAATCCATAAAACTCATTTCCTAGGATTAGCAGTCCAAAGTTTCTTTTAATGTTTATATACCGCTTGGGATTTTGAATTTCATGATGTTAAACTTTCAATTTAACTATTCTTTTTGCATTTCATATCAAACAATTATGATCTTTTGGATTTCTATAGCAGACATGGCAGGTCACATAAGGACAAGAATTAATTTCAAGAGCAATAAAGACATGCAAGTTACATTTTTTCGATATGTTTGTTAACATTGCCCTACTACCATAGAAACTATTTGTACTGTGCTCTTATATTAATTTCACCCTAAAGAGTTATATATTTAATAGGTATGAATTTTGTTTATTTACTCGTAGTTTAAAGCTGCAACCAGGAGAGTTCATTAACATTATGAAGGCTTGAAGTTTTGCTGGGTTTTGCAATTTAGTTATAAGAGTAAGATTGTTACATTATTTGCAAATAACTTGTGTACATACAAGGTTAATACATCTAATAAAAATTTAAGCCTGACCTTTAGAAATGGTAATAAAACCAA
>NW_007733361.1:25115-27615 GCF_000696425.1 Galeopterus variegatus | reverse complement strand
TTATCACTAACTAATATTCCATTGTTTGGATATACCACATTTTGTTTATCTACTCATCAGTTGATGAACATACATGTATAATGCTGCTATGAACATTCATGTGCAAATGTTTGCAGGGACTGATATTTTTCTTTCTCTTGAGTATATACCTAGCAGTGGAATTGCCGAATCATTTAGTAATCCTTATGTTCAACTATCTGAAGAACTGCCAAATTGTTTTACAAAGTGTCTGCACAATTTACACTCCCACCAGCAGTGTGTAAGGTTCTAGTTTCTCCACATCCTTGCAAGCACTGGTCATTGTCTTTTTTACTGTGGCTGCCTTAGTGAGTGTGAAATGGTATCTCATGGTTTTGATTTCCATTGCCCTGATGACTAATAATACTGAGTATCTTTTCATGTGCTTATTGGTTCTTTGTATAGTCATTTTAAAGAACTGTCTATTCATATATTTTGCCCCATTTTAAATTATGTTATCTGTCTCTTTATTATTAAGTTGTAGAAGTTCCTTATATATGTATTCTAGATACAAGTTTCTTATCAGATATAGAATTTGCAAAACTTTTCTCCCCTTATGTGGGTTTTCTTTTCACTTTCTTGATGTTGTCCTTTAGAACACAAAGGTCTTTAATTCTGATGAAGTCCAATTTATATGTTTCTTTGTTTATTTGTGCTTTGGTGTCATATCTAAGAAACTATCACCAAATTCAAGGTCACAAATATTATGTCTATGTTTTCTTCCAAGAATTTCAAAGTTTTAGCTCTTACATTTAGGTCCTTGATTAATGTTGAATTAATTATTGTATATGGCAATAGGCGAGGATCCAACTGCACTCTTTTGCATCTGAATGTATAGTTGTACCAGTGCCATTTGTAGGAAAAAATATTCTTTCCCCCCTCAATTTACTTGACATCCTTGTTAATCAACTGATATACTTCTAGTCTCTCAATTCTATTCTACTGACCTCTATGTTTATCTCTGTGCCAGTACCACACTGCCTTAATTACTGTAGCTTTGTAGTAAGTTATGAAATTGCAAAGTATAAATTCTCCAACTTTTTTTTTGCTTTTCCAAGATTGTTTTGGCTAGTATGAGTCCCTCGAATTTTCATATGAATTTTAGGATCAACTTGTCAAGATTTGCAAGGAAGCCATCTGGGATTTTGATAGGGAATGCATTGAATCTGTAGATTATTTTGGTTAGTATTGCCATATTAACTATATTACAGCTTGTAAACCATGAACATGTCTTTCCATTTATTTATGCCTTTTAAAATTCCTTTCAAAAATGTTTTGCAGTGTTCAGATTGAACTTTTACAGTTATCTTGTTAAATTTATTCCTAAGTATTTTATTCTTTTTGAAGCTATTATAAAGTTGGTTTTATGTTTTGTATGTTCATTACTACTAATAGAAACAGTTTTACTACTTCCTTTCCAATCGAGATGACTTTTATTTCATTTTCTTGCCTGACTGCCCTGGCTAGAACCTCCAGCATAGACTACAAGTGGCAAGAGCAGACATGATTGTTTTGTTCCTAGGGGAAAAGAATTTAGTCTTTCACCACTAAACACGATGTTAGCTAATTTTGGAATTTTGAAAGTTCAGTTTAAAGGCATTTTAACATAAAAGCTAACTGCTGCTTGGCACAGTAATCTTCCCTTGAGGGAAACCAAAAAGAAATTCTCCACTCTCTAAAATTTTACAAGTAATTGGTGTGGGATCTGCCATGCTGCTGGCCAGATCTCAACCCTAACTGTCCCCCTAAAACCTGCTGAGACATGCATGGCTAGAATGGTCTGACAGGGAATTCATTCTCTCCAGACTGGACTGCCTTGGTGGTTCAGCACATCCTTGAAGAAGTCAGTTATAGCCTGTCAGAGCTAAGTGGCAAAGTTCCTTTGAATATTTTTTAGGTTCTGGTAGTAATGGTCAACTGGACACTGAGCTCAGTGATGCTGTGGAGGCCACACTGCAGGCTCATCATCTTTCGTACTAACATCTGTGAACATGCCCTGTCAGGATCAGGTGTAGGCAGCACACCTAAATTCCACCTGCTGCCCAGCATTAAGCCAAACAACCTCAAAGCATAAGAACACTGCCCACCCAGTTCACATATCAATATTTAATCTCATAGTAATTTCTATATGTATATGCAAATGTAATTGTAATTATAGCCAATAAGATGTAGCAAAATGGAATCACATAGGAAAACTGTAAAATCAAATGACATTTTGATAATGAGTGAAAGATGATGGGTCAGCCTGGTGGTGCACTGGAGAGTGTGCTGCTTGGGAGCGCGGCGGCGCTCCCGCTGAGGGTTCGGATTTGTAAAATCAAATGACATTTTGATAATGAGTGAAAGATGATGTGTCAGCCTGGTGGTGCACTGGAGAGTGTGCTGCTTGGGAGCGCGGCGGCACTCCCGCTGAGGGTTCGGATCCCATGTGGAGACCGGTTCCCGCTCACTGGCTGAGCGCAGTGCGGGTGCAACACCGAGG
>NW_007733361.1:22731-24206 GCF_000696425.1 Galeopterus variegatus | reverse complement strand
ATTTAATCTCATAGTAATTTCTATATGTATATGCAAATGTAATTGTAATTATAGCCAATAAGATGTAGCAAAATGGAATCACATAGGAAAATTGTAAAATCAAATGACATTTTGATAATGAGTGAAAGATGATGTGTCAGCCTGGTGGTGCACTGGAGAGTGTGCTGCTTGGGAGCGCGGCGGCACTCCCGCTGAGGGTTCGGATCCCATGTGGAGACCGGTTCCCGCTCACTGGCTGAGCATGGTGCGGGTGCAACACCGAGGGTTGCGATCCCGTTGCCAGTCAGTAAAAAAAAAAAAAAAAAAAAAAAAGAAAGATGAGACTTCCCCCATACAGCCACATAATATCTCACATGATCCTATAATAATAATGATAAAGATGATGATGAAGATGATATTTTCAGGATAATGGTAGCTAACACTTATTTTAGTACATATGTCAAGCACTGTTCTAAGTTCTAATGGATTAATTTAGAACTGGAGGCATTAAAGTCTAACAAACTTTTTCAAGTACCTGCTGCTATCAAGTTGTCAGGCTAGGATTCAAACGCGGTGCCGTCCCTGCAGACCCACGCTCTCAGCCACCACACAGGAGTGAAGACGTCACCCATCTCCATGCATCGTGTCAGGTCAGTGAAAGCTGCCACCGATCTGATGAGGAAACTTCCCAGTAGATTTTTCAGTGACTTTTTTTCATTCTTTACTATTTTTACAAGAAATTGATACCAGTGAAAACAGGTTTCTAATATTGTATCTTCTAAACTTTTTTTTTTTTCCTTTTTGTCTTTTTTACTGACCNTCTCCACATGGGATCCGAACCCTCTGCGGGAGCGCCGCCGCACTCCCAAGTGGCGCACTCTTCAGTGTGCCATCGGGCCGGCCCGGTATCTTCTAAACTTTTACGAAACTGTTGTTCAACAAAGTAAAGTTTTCTTCAAATTGAGGAAATCAATAAGAAATTTTAAATCTCTCTCTTTTATCAGGTGATTCTCTTTTTCATCAGGAACTGCCTGAACTTTAAAATATAGTTTACAATGTAGTGAGGAGTAAAATATTTGCTGAGAAACACGAGGTCTCTACACCTATTTCTGTACTTGTCTACATCTATATCTTTTCAACATGGCCCTAATATCAGATGGATCAAGCTTCGTTCTTCTCCAGGCAGCTGAATGGCATGTGCTCTGTGCATTTGGTGGCCACCTCTCTCTCTCTGCCTGCCTTGTTCTCGTGTACCACATGACTCATGGCATTGCCAATCGCATAACATCTGGATGTGGATCCCCTTACACTTTTTGTGTATGATGAAATGGAGGCTGTGGATCACAGACTGAGGTGGTCTGAAGGGGTCACCAGGCAAGGTGCTTGTCTGCTTTGTCCCTCAGCACTATTGCCCCTTCTGGGTCACATTCCTATGGCTGAAGCCCACATGGGCACCCTGAGCATGGATGAAGCCATTTTAGGTGCACAGCTCTCTA
>NW_007733361.1:19939-22623 GCF_000696425.1 Galeopterus variegatus | reverse complement strand
GATCCCACATACAGACCGGCCGCTTACTGGCTGAGTGAGGTGCGGGCGCAACACCGAGGGTTGCGATCCCGTTGCTGGTCCTGGTCTGGTGCGGGCGCGACACTGAGGGTTGCGATCCGTTGCCGGACACGAAAAAAGACAAAAAGGAAAAAAAAAAAAAGATGTCAATTTGGATGTCATAGCCTTGTAGAGAGTACTTAAAGCCAGGGGGACTGCATAAGATTACACAGGGAGAGCACAGCTGGAGAAGAGTAGAAACCCAGAGACTGCACACAGAATAAGCTAATATTTAGGGACATGCACCAGAGAAGCCGGTAGGGAAGGCTGAGCTGGTGATGTAACAGATGTCACCAGAAAAAAGCTATTCGGTAGGAGCACATGGTCAACCATATCAAGTACTGGTGAGCAGTCAAGGAAGTTGAGGACAGAAAAGGCCACTGAACTGGCACTTTGAGGTCAATGCTGACCATGCAACAGTTTTGTTAGGAATGATCGGGATGAAATGGAGTGGACTGAGGAGAAATGGCATGTGCAAGAATGGAGCCTTGGGCAGTTGATGGATATTCTAAGACGTGTTACTGTGACAATGAGCAGAGAGATGGGATATAAGTACAGTTGGAGATAAGGACAGAGGAAAGTTTGTTTGAAGATGAGATCGTGTTCTGTGCTCATGGCAATTACACAGCAGAGAAAGAAAAACCGATGGGCGGAGCGGGGACCACGGCAGGTGCACACCCATAAATGAGTGGATGGGAATGGGATCTGCTGCACACACGAAGGGAGCATGTGGGTTCAGGATGGCAGGCAGACTCCACGGGGGAAAGAGGAGGGGGTTCCTACCTGCCGCTATGGACTGGAAAAGCAGAAGAATGATAGAGAGAAGTCCCTTTCTTCCCTGGTTCTGTGTATCTGCTTCAGTCAGGGGTAGAGTTGAAGGCCAGTGGAGAGAAGGAGGATTTAGGGCTATGCAGGTGAGTATAGTAGAGTGAGGATGGGACAAGGGCTGGGATGGTTTCAGGAGGTATAGCAATGAGCTGTGGGGCACCTATGTTTGTAAAAGAGGGGACAGGAGTCACAAAGGTGTGGATGCTTAGAATGCAGACTTTTTTTTTTTTTTTGGTCTTTTTCGTGACCGGTAAGGGGATCGCAACCCTTGGTGTGGTGTCACTCACATCGCACTCAGCCAGTGAGCTCACCGGTCATCCCTATATAGGATCCGAACCCGCGGCAGGAGCGTCACTGCGCTCCCAGCGCCACACTCTCCCGNACACAATATGTTTCTTACACTTTGCTGAGCAGACATCACAATCAGAGGCTATTCTGGACCTAGTCCCAGGAAATGAGGCAACGATGACAAATGATGTGATTTGGGGGGCGGTTTTGGGTTTGGTGAGGTTTCCGTCATTCAATACTCATCTTGGGTCTCTACTGCGGTTAAGGCCCAGCAACCTGGATGTGTTCCGTTGGTTGCGGTTGCTAAGCCACTTCCCTGCCTGGGATCCAAGGCACGTTTTTACTGTCATTGCTTGTTCCAATGTCGGGTTAAGCCCCAAATATAAACCTTCCCAATCCTAGCAGGAAGTTCAGACCCTAAAGTGCTAGTTCTATCGAGTCACTGCCTAGTCACCCTGCTGAGAACTACCTCTCCATGCTTCCAGTCTGGTCTCTATAACACACCCACCCACGCCACAGTCAGGACCCCAGCTCAGACAGAGCTTCTTCCGTTCCCACCGTTCCCTGCCTCTCTACACAATCTCCTTTCCTTGCGCCTTTCCAGTGCTGTTTCCAAGGCCTGACTCCAAGCTCATCAGCCATTTTCTGGGTTTGTAACATACCCTAGGACCCAATCTCTCTGAAGGTCCCAAGGAAACATGCCCCATTCTAGAACATCCTTTTTTTGGGCCACAAGCATTATTTTTCTATAAATCACATCTAGCCAGTCCCATCTTTATGGCTTTCCTTTTCTTCCCGGACAAGCAACCAGCTGTGTTTCCCACCCTATGTGCCAGGACAATGCAGCAGCTTGGCGTATCTGTCACTTCCAGTCTGCCCATAACAGCCCCCATGCACAACTTCTGAGCTGTGATCCCTTGTGCCAAATGCACAGAGATGACCTCCAAAGCCACGTGTTGAAGCGGCTGTGTGTTCAGATTTGTTTTAAGTGCCATGAGAAGTTACTGGAGGGCTCCAACTGGAGGAGAGACACAATCAGATTTCTATTGTTAGATGATCACTCCAGCTCCTGTGTGGAGAATAAGTGGAAGGGAGACAGAGGGAAGCAAGAAAACAAGTTAGGTGCTGCTGGTACAATGCTGGCAGCCACAGGTAGCTTGTGCTGCAAGAGCCCAGCAGTGGAGATGGACAGGTGCGGTCAGATGCAGAAGCAGTTTGGAGACAGCATCCACAGAATTTGTTGGAGGTGAGAGGAGAATTACTGCTTATTTGGGGCTTGAGCAAATGCATGGAAGGCAGCTCACTTCATGACAAAGGGGAAAGGAAAGAAGCAAGTCTCAGTGGGGGTCGGGAAAACACAGCATTCTCTTATGGTCATGTTAAAATTAAGATACCTATTGGGAATAATTCTAGGCTTTAGTAGAAAGTCCCATTTAAAAGATGTTGGGCCGGCCTGGTGGCGCACTGCTACAGTGCGCCGCTTGGGAGTGCGGCGGCGCTCCTGCCGAGGG
>NW_007733361.1:17384-18657 GCF_000696425.1 Galeopterus variegatus | reverse complement strand
TTTTTTTTTTGTCTTTTTCGTGACCGGTAAGGGGATCGCAACCCTTGGTGTGGTGTCACTCACATCGCACTCAGCCAGTGAGCTCACCGGTCATCCCTATATAGGATCCGAACCCGCGGCAGGAGCGTCACTGCGCTCCCAGCGCCACACTCTCCCGAGTGCGCCATGGGCTCGGCCCAGAATGCAGACTTCTGAGACAATGCAGTCACGGCCATGGCAAGGTCACAGGTGTGGCAATGGGGTGAGCCCTCAGGGGATTAGGAGAAAAGGTCACTGGAGATGAGGAGGTTGAGAAAACACATGGCCTGTACCTGAGCCGGTGACCATGCTGCCTAGACTGGAGGCAGGAGCGTGGTGAAGAGGGCAGCAGTGGGCTGGCATTGCAGAGACACGTGGCAACAGCAGCATGGAGAAGCAAGGGTGGTGAAGAGAAGAGGAATTTCCAATAGATTGGAATCTTGGAAATTTGAAGGAGAAATATTGGGAGCAGCAATGGGGAGCAAGACCACCAACTATCCCTTCAAACTCAGAGATAAGTGACGGAAAACCCTAGACCCTCTTCCCCTGGGAGAGATTAAGGGATGCAGGTGTCCTCGGGAGACAGTGGGCTAGAGCACCCACCTCGCCAAGAGCTTCCTGATCGGGTGGGAAAAGGTACACCTGCTGTTAACTAGCCCCAAACATGGTAGAATGATGACCACGCAGCCTGTCCTTGAGACACGTGGTGCACATTTTCTTTGCTGTGTACAAATTTGAGGCAGGGACTCACACCGGCACACTTCACCTGGGGACCCGGGGGTGCACATGGCTGTCAGGCCCCGTGGCAATGAGCGCACACATCCTCTGGCTGCCAGGCCTGAGCCCATCCCGGCCGTGTTCTCTCGGGCTTTCCTCTGCTGCTGTCCCATGCCCACCTTTCATCTCAGCATACAGTTCATCGGGGGACAGACGTCTGAGATCAGAGCGAGAGGAGGAGGATACAGGGTGGCAAAGTAAGCCAGCGACCGCATCCCCTGCACAAGGAACTCACCCTCATAAGCCAGTTCCCTTCCTGCAGGACTGAAGAATCTGTCACAATGTGTTTGCTGACTGTGATGAGATCCGAATACCGAGAAGCATCAGAGAGCATTTCAGTCCAGTGTGACTGTGTCTGTACATCTTCAAGTGAATCACATCCTTTTTCATTCCTAACAATTGAAAGTTAATTTAGACAGCAATCGCAGGCAACCTTTCTGGGGCTTCTCATATTCAGGGAGTCAATCCGGAGTTTAAA
>NW_007733361.1:13625-15997 GCF_000696425.1 Galeopterus variegatus | reverse complement strand
GTTAAATATTATTTCTTCCAAGAAGATTTAGACCAATGCTTGGTGGTTACGACTTTACACTGAGGAAGTGACCCATCACCCTCCCTTTGAATGTGAACTGAGGGTTTACACCTAGGAGACCTTCTTGATGAGCTCCAGTGCACAGACACATGGGTGAATGCAGGCTCACATAGCCTGATGGTTTTCTCCAGGAAAATGGCAGTGACAGGTGTAACAGATACCCAGTTCCGAGGGATAAAACTAACGCAGTTCTGGGAGACAAGGCTTCTGAAAGACCTACAGGTTGTTACTTGAAAGGATGCTGAAACTACATGAGATAATTCGTATCACTGCTACAGACATGCCTGAGAAAATACCGGCTGTTCTTTGGACCACTGAGTAGTTTGGCTAGGTGTGAGTTCAGTGCACAAAGAGATGGCTCCAGTGCAGTGAGGAACCATGTGCTGAATTAGAGCACATTATAGCTGCTTGGATTCTCTGCTATCTCATCTTAGTTTCAGTATCAGTATCTTGTGTGTCAAGAAGAGCACGACCCTTTTCTCTGCACTGCCAATTTCATGGTGGTATCATGTCATCAAAATGGGAGATATTTAAGAGCTCTTAGAAGTCACTTAGCACAAGCCCTTCGTTTTACAGATAAGCAAACTGACATAAGTTGGTTTTGGCCAGTTTTACTGGGCTGTACACTGGATCTCTGCCCCTCTCTTCAGGAACATTCTCTCTTACAAGTTCAGGGATGGAGACTCTGTCGAATGAGTCTGTAAAGTCTCTTAAGAACATACATTGTTAATCACGGCAAAACCACATTATTACCTCTTGTAACTAATTTATATTTTTATAAGTTTGTTTCCCTCCCAATACATGTAATGCCATAACTTAGAGAAAAATTGGAAAAAAAAATGTAAAAGAACAATAATAATGTATTTTATTTTCCTCCCGAATTTTTCCCATGAAGAAAAATATTTCTTTCTTGTGTTATATGGTTGTGAATGTATTGTGTATACAGTCTTGTCTCCTGCTAAATTCATTTAACATCATAGCATAAGCATGTTCTAGATATTCTAAACTCTTTTTATTTTACCGAATGGTGTCAGTAAACTTAATTTCACCAAATGTTTGCCCATGACATGCACAATCATTCCCCTTCTGTATGACAGGGGATTTTTAGTGGTTCTCCACTGCTGTGGTGAACATCTTTGTTTGAAAACGTCTTTTTCCCTCTTTGTGTGTGTGATAAGAATACTACAGCATTAGCAAATTTCAGGTATATAGTACAGTATGGTTATCTAAAGTCACTATGCTATACGTTAGATCTCCAGGAACTATTCATCTTGCATAACTGAAACTTAAAAAATGGTAACTCCTGAAGTGGAGGATATGTTGGTTTGGTTGTAGTGATTATTTCAAGCATATTCATACACTAAAGCATCAAGTTGCACATCTTAAATACATATAATAAAAAATGAGCCCTCCAAGAAAAAAGAAAACAGATTAGTGGTTGTTTAGAGTGTGGGATAAAGGGTTGATAGCTAAAGGGTACAGGTTTTCTTTCTGAAGTGATAAAAATGTCCTAAAGTTGTGGTGATGGTTGCACAACTCTGGAAATACTAAAATTCACTGAATTGTAGACTTTAAGTGGGTGAAGTGTATGGTATGTGAATTATGACTCAATAAAGCTATTATTATTTTTTTAAAGTCTTTTCCTCCATTTAGGATTTTTATCTCATAAAAGATTCTGAAAATTAAAAGTACTGCACCAAGGGCCGAGCCCGTGGCACACTCGGGAGAGTGCGGCGCTGGGAGCGCAGCAGCGCTCTCACTGCGGGTTTGGATCCTATATAGGGATGACCGGTGCACTCACAGCGTTCTCTGGCTGAGCGCAGTGAGGCCGGTCTCAAAAAGGACAAAAAAAAAAAAAAAGTACTGCACCAAGTGTGTGAACATACTTCAAGCGTCTGACACCTTCATCCAGAGTGCTTTCCACATCATTAATTCCGAGGTACATCACCACCATCAGTGCAAGAGAGCCCCCTTTACTCCGTCCTTCCATAGGGAATCAATACTGCTATTTAATCCTTCTTGAGTCTCACTGAGGCACTATTCCTTATGATGCTTAATATCTAGTGGCTCAGCAAAAGATACTCAGTACCACCACTTAATATCTGCTTCCCAACTGTCCCTCCCTCAAAGCTCATGGAACCATAAAGTCTAAGGTTTTTGCAGGAAACAGACCTTGCTGAAGCCATGTGAATGAGTACCCATGTAGTTTACATCAGCTGGGAATCATGGAAAAGGGAGGACCGGCTGAGATCGATCTATGTTAACATGTGGTCAATAACTATTTATTGGAATAAATCAAATTTGAAT
Source organism: Galeopterus variegatus (assembly GCF_000696425.1). Classification (NCBI taxonomy): domain Eukaryota; kingdom Metazoa; phylum Chordata; class Mammalia; order Dermoptera; family Cynocephalidae; genus Galeopterus; species Galeopterus variegatus. Next base: position 13,630 of record NW_007733361.1, on the reverse strand, counting down.
ACAAA
>NW_007733361.1:9919-13355 GCF_000696425.1 Galeopterus variegatus | reverse complement strand
AAAATGGGTTCTATTAGAACTAATTTAATTTTACATAAGTTGATCTATTTGCATTTTTTTTTCCTTTTTATCTTTTTTCGTGACCAGCAACGGATCGCAACCCTCAGTGTTGCGCCCGTACCGGANCCTTTTTATCTTTTTTCGTGACCAGCAACGGATCGCAAACCTCAGTGTCGCGCCCGTACCGGACCGGGACCGGCAACAGGATCGCAATCATCGGTGTTGCTCCTGCACCTCACTCAGCCAGTGAGCGGCCGGTCTGTATGTGGGATCCGAACCCTCGGCGGGAGCGATACCACGCTTCCCAAGCGGCGCACTGTAGCAGTGCGCCACCGGGCCGGCCTGATCTATTTGCATTTTGAATCCCCAGTTAGATGACTAGGTGCTACTTTACAGAATGATCTTGTTTCAAGCTCCAGTGTATGGACAATGCTTAATCAGTGTGTACATCAGAAAATAAACATAATCATGGAGTACACTAATTAAGCCTAGAAAATGTTGCAACATGCACACAGTGTATGGATTAACAAGGCAATTCATTAACATCTTAATTATGAATACTATATTTCTCATATATTTCATTCTACAATGCTTCAGACAAGTTCAGCAGTTTATAATCCATTGACAGTACTCTCCTAAGTGAATTTCTTTAAAATCGAGACATCTGTGTATCCTTTCTACACTGAAGTCCTCTATAGAAATGATACTTCTTGCCTTAAACCAGATAACTTGACATCCTTTCTTAAAGATGCTAAAGAAGAATATGCCAACTGTTAGTAGAAAGGTTGAAAATAATTAAAATTAAAAGATGGAAAAGTATCAAATGCAATCTTCAGTAAGCACTATCCCATTTCCACACATCGCTCTTGAAATGTAGTGGTTGGTATTCAGGTGCAATACAGAATTCCTTTAGAAGAAAGCACACAAATAAGGTTAATGTAAAATACATATGTAGATAAAGTATACATATGTGCATACAAGGAAAGGTTCTTCAAAAAGGTCGTGGAAAAGTAGAATTAGATAATATGAATCTTTCCGTAAACTTTTTGAAGTGCTCTCATGTATGTCAAATATGTATTTATATGTAAAATAAATATTACCTTTACCTGCAAACTTAGCTTTCAGAAATCAGTTATTCATCAGGCAAAATTCCATTAATTAGAAGAGTCGTATGGTGTTTCAGTGACAAAATCTTATTTGTTCTGTCAAAAAATAGACCATTTTCCAATAATTTATAATAAGTGGGGGAAGGAGGCAAGGAGTTGATTTGTTTACTCCATCCTCTTCAACACCGTAACTACAAATGCACGAACTGACTGGGTCTTGTGGTCACATCGTGCTATGCTCTGGTTGCACAGAGTTGTAATACGTAATGCATAAATTTTCAAGGAACCATCATATCAGCAAATAACAACCCAATTTTTAAAACTTGCTCAGATCTCTAGTCATACTTTCAACTCTAAAAAACAGTTAATTTTATAGTTTAATAATTGGAGTATTTTTTCTCTTTTTCCCGATTTTTCACATAGAAAGCTATTTATTTATTTATGAAGAATGACATTTTATTTAAATTTCACATTTTTGCTTGGCTCAATATGGGAAATACACAGAAAATTGTTTACATCTTTATCTTAAGCCAAGCCATATACAGAGCTTTATAATATTTTAATTCTGATGTTCTTTTACTGAAAATGTTACTTATTTCTCCAGATTGAAAACTTGTCAGTATTGGCAAGTTTGATTTATGTATGATACATAGAAAGTTAAAGCCCTTGATATTAACTGATAAAAATTCTAAATTTAAATGCTTAAAAAATAATTTAATATAACCTGCTATGTCTTTTTTTTTTCTCCTGCAAGTAAAAACTTAAAATAAACCTTGACTATTGAACCTGGAAATAGGGAAACTGCACGAGCAAATAACAGCTTGCTGACCTTGTGCATAAAAACTGTGCACTGTCTTCTATTATCTAGATTATGATGTTGTCTATTATGTCCTTTAAAAAAGTAAATCATAACTAAAATGAGATGGATGACTTTTGCTAAAGTTCAGTTCAAGTTTAAATTTATTTTTTTCAGTTTATCAACTTGGAAGCAATGTTGTCTCAGTGCATTTTTGTGTCATATCATCAAGCTCAGCCGAATCCCATCCATCGTCACTGTGGGTCCCCACAGTCCTCTCTTCATCACGGAAGTACAAGTAGATGTTCATCTGGGGTAAATTATTACCTTCCAACTAAAAAGTTGGAGGAGTTATAGAAAATATGTTGGGATTTCGGGAAACTAAGCAGACTTACCTATAAGATGAGGCTGTTATAATAAATCATTTAGTATTTTTTTAGGAAAGGGCATCACAAATCATTTTGTGAAGCTGATAAAAGCTGAGAACCTGGCTCATGAGCAAACCCACGTACAGTCATAAATCTGAGATTCTTCCCAGCACTGAGAGCAGCGCTTCTCAAGCTCAGGCCACGCAAGTGAGACCAAAGGAAAAGCTGGGGTCCCTAAAATTTAGGTCAGAGCCCACCAGCATGGTAAGAAATAAATGTGAGAAGATCCATGATTCCAGGAAAACACACACACACCATACACACACATATACACACACTCCACACATACCATATACACACACACCATACACACATTGCCACACACACACCACATAAATACACATCCACACACACCACACATACATACAAACACACCACATTCACACACACACCACATAAATACACATCCACACACACCACACATACATACAAACACACCACACTCCCACACACACCACACACACACACAAACCCCACACACCACATGCTGCACACACACACTACACAGTACACACACACCACATGCACACACACATCACACACTCCCACACATACATACCACACACACACCACGCACCAGACACACATACCACAACACACTAAGCATACACACCACATGCACACTGCACTTAATGAGATTCTTCCCAGCACTGAGAGCAGCGCTTCTCAAGCTCAGGCCACGCAAGTGAGACCAAAGAAAAAGCTGGGGTTCCTAAAACTTAGGTCAGAGCCCACCAGCATGGTAAGAAATAAATGTGAGAAGATCCATGATTCCAGGAAAACACACACACACCATACACACACATATACACACACTCCACACATACCATATACACACACACCATACACACATTGCCACACACACACCACATAAATACACATCCACACACACCACACATACATACAAACACACCACACTCCCACACACACCACACACACACACAAATCCCACACACCACATGCTGCATACACACACTACACAGTACACACACACCACATGCACACACACATCACACACTCCCACACATACATACCACACACACAGCACGCACCAGACACACATACCACAACACACTAAGCATACACACCACATGCACACTGCACTT
>NW_007733361.1:2829-9872 GCF_000696425.1 Galeopterus variegatus | reverse complement strand
CACACACACACCACATAAATACACATCCACACACACCACACATACATACAAACACACCACATTCACACACACACCACACACACACACAAATCCCACACACCACATGCTGCATACACACACTACACAGTACACACACACCACATGCACACACACATCACACACTCCCACACATACATACCACACACACAGCACGCACCAGACACACATACCACAACACACTAAGCATACACACCACATGCACACTGCACTTACCACACATACAACACTCCCCTCACATACCACACACACCCTTCTGAATAAGATGACTTTTGGGAAACCCGAAAAGGAAAGTTATTTCCCAGTTCTTTAGGTAGATTATGCTCTTCCCTCCAGAATCCTGTATTCCATGGAAGGAGGCGAATGCTTTGCCCCAGCAGAGGGCTCTCAGATGATGCACCCCCATGTCACCACACTGATCAGCTCAACCACTGTCAACCAAACCAAACCCACACCTTTACAGTCACAGGGAACTAAATAGTCTATTTTGAGGTTGGAAAACCAATAATTATTTACCCAAACTGTGTTCAAAGCTATAAGATGTCTTATGTTTCAGGTGTATTTGGGAACTTACAGCTCAGAGACTGTCTGAAGGAGAGTGAGGGTGTGGGGTAGCCAGGTGCTGAGCAGAGCCTGGACAGCGCCTGACCCCTCCCGGGTGAGGAGGGAGAGCAGCAGGGACTGACAGACTTCATTCCCACCCACCCTGAACCACCTCAGATCCTCTCCTGCTGCAAGTCCCTGAAACCATGAAAATCATGGACCTTTTGTTTATCTTAAAATAAAATAATGCCCATGACAGCGGAACACAGTACTTTTCTCCACTTTCTTCTGATGCAATGTTGAGATTTCAAGCCAAAACAAGGATTTCCCTTATCATGATGTTCTTAGATTACAGAAGAAATGTATTAAACAACATTTTACCTGTTTCTGTTTTGATTATCTATGTTGTGCCTCATTCCAAAGAGGATTGGAAGTAATATAAATATGCTTTTTAAGACATGCTAAACATATAAAATACTGTATTTATTCACAAAGTTAATACTAGCAAGTTGAAACTTTAAGAGTAGAAACAAAATTAGTAGATGCTTAACCTCACCATCAGCAATAATTAGAAAATACGAAATAACAAAAGCATTTTAGGTTATCCTTAAACTCAAGGATTACTTAAAAGTTCTTAAGTTTTTTGGGGCTTATTGCTAAGATGAGTATATTTTCAGATGAAGAAAAAGTGATTGTCTGAGGCATTTTTTATCTTGTAATCCTTTAGTGTTTTCTGTTACCAGAACAACCACATAGAACTGATAACAATTCCATTATTGACACCAACTATAAAGTAGAGAATGGGAAATTGAAGAGAACACAACATATCATTGGATTTTGCACAACATAAGTTATTATATAAATGCACAAAATTTTGTAAGATTAATTTTCGTAAAGGTACAATGTGTTTCAGTACACAGAACTTCCTAGCCAACAAGAGCAATACAGCTACTAATGATTGTGATAGCTACAAATTTTGGACTGCTCATCTTGAGGTGGATGCTATGAGTTTTAATCTAAATGTTGACACTAGCCTACTAACTGATTTCAGGCCAGGATAAGCATAGCAATTGTCACCTGCCATCATAAGGTCTAGAAAAGAAGTTTTTTGTTGTTGTTGTTTTTCCCACAGAGGATGATAAGGCCTTATATAGATTCCATTTGCTGGCAATATGTAGTCAATGGTGTAAAAAATAAAGGATACCTTCCTGTACAAAATAAATACAAATATGGAATAATTTTAAATATAGGCAGGATGATTAAATAACAAATCACATGTATATGTAAGGAAGACAGAATGCCGACATTTTGGGTTCTCTGGAGCCCGGTTTTACTTGACTATGCAAAGAGATTGGAGATAATGCCTAAGGCTATACAATTTGAAAAAGAAATTTGGAGATACCACTCCCCACCCCTTGGGAAGCCTAGACACATGGAAAGAAATGCCCACGATTAAAACAACTAGAAAAAAACTCATGCTCCACCAAGGGTAACCAAGAGAAAACTTGCATGCCTTGGACCTGGCCCTGGGAAAAGGTAGAAAATAACTGACCTAGATATGCAAAGTGAAAAGCCCAACTTCAAACAACAGTAACTTGTAGCAAGAGTTAGCTCCTCACATGAGTTTGGCACTAGAATTCACCTACTGTGGTGGCCCCCCAAAAAGCCAAGTTAAGAGTTTAGTTTTAAAGTGGTCTGGGTTGCCTCCTGGTGGGAGCGAACACAAATTTTCATGAAGAAACAGACCATGAATTAATCCTCAAAGAATCCCCACAGGTAAGGCTCCCATGCATCTGAATGCACAATTTTTTAACAGACAATAATAAAAACAAGGAGAAAATTTTTAAATAATAAAATGAGTGAGAGATGGTAAACAGAAGAAAAAGACAGCGGTATCAGACCCATAAAGATTGCAAATTATAGAAATAACAGTTATAGAATATAAAATATATTTAGCATAGCTAAAGCAACATATGAACATATCTCATCTATAATTAATCAACAGGAAAAAATAGAACTACCATATGATCCAGCAATCTCACTGCTGGGTATTTATCCAAAGAAAAGGAAATTAGCATATTGAAGAGATATCTGCACTCCCATGTTTAATGCAACGCTATTCACAATAGTCAAGATATAGATCAACCTAGGTGTCCATCAAATGGATAAAGAATAATAAATAATAGTAAATGGATAAATAAAATGTGATATATATATACACACACACACACACATACATACATACAATGGAATACTACTCAGCCACAAAAAAAAAAAAAAGAAAGAAATCCTGTCATTTGCAGCAACATGGATGATCCTGGAAGACATTATGTTAAGAGAAATAAGTCAGGCACAGAAAGACAAATACCACCAGGAAAAAATAAAAAAAGTTTGAGCTTCTAGAAGTAGAGAGTAGAATTGTGATTACCAGAGGCTGGGAAGAGCAGGTAAATAGTGAGAGGTTGGTAATGGACACAAAATTACAGCTAGATAGGAAAAATAAGTTCTAGTGGTGTACAGTAGTGCTAAGCATTTATAATTAACGATAATTTATTGTATGTTCTCAAATGGCTAGAAGGGAGGAGCTTAAATGTTCTCATCACAAAGAAATGGTAAATTTTTGTGATGATGAATTTGCTAACTACCCTGATTTGATCACTACACGTTGTGTACGTGTGTTAAAATGTAACTCTGTACCCTATAAATACATACAATCAATACATTTCAATTAAAATATAAATTCCTTAAAATGAAAAAAAAAGTTAAAAACAACCAAATTACAGTTCCATTTCTAGATAAAAGAAATAAACAAATCCACTAAATAAAAAAAAGAAAAAAAATGACCAGGCAGACTTGATAAACAATTAAATATAATATCTAAGAATACTATATATAATAAATAAAATAAGATCCTTGGTAGGTGAACCAAACAACAGATTAGATACATTTGAAGAACTGGGAAGCAGAACTGAAGAAATTACTCAGACTGCAGCACAAAGTGATAAAAAGATTAAAATATTAAGTGATTAAAAGATATGGAGGGTAGAATGAGAAAGCCTAACATACATCTAATAGAAATCCTGGAAAGAAATATTAAAAAGAACTGGGGAACTGAAGTATTCAAAGAGAAATTGGGCAAAAATTTCTTCACATTTCTGAATCCCAATTAATTCCAGTCAGAATAAAAAAAAAAATCTACACTTGCATGCATGGAAGCAAAAACGCAGGATATTTAATAAATAAACAAGAATATTTAAAAAACAGTCAGAGATTATTTGAAAGGAAATGTAGTAAACTGATAGAGACCTTCTTCACAACAAAAAGGAAGCCAGGTATCAGGGGACTAGTGTCTCCAAAGGCTAAGAGAAAGAAAGAGAAAATAACCACAAAGCTAAGTATGTAGATCGAGCAATTTTATCTTCAAAAATAGCAGGAAAACCCACCCAGAGACCTGAGGCAAGGAGAGGGGGACTGGACCCCCCTCCCACAACCAGGCACACCACGCCAGCACCTTGGGGCCTGCCCGGGGACCTGGGGCAAAGAGAAGGGGACTAGAGCTGTCTCCACAACCAGGCACACCACGCCAGCACCTTGGGGCCTGCCCGGGGACCTGGGGCAAAGAGAAGGGGACTGGACCTCTCTCCACAACCAGGCACACTGAGCCAGCGCTTCAGGGCCCACTCGGGACCTGAGGCATGGAGAAGGGGACTGGACCTCTCTCCACAACCAGGCATACCAAGTCAGTGCCTCGGGGCCCAGCCACGGTCCCGGGGCATGGAGAAGGGGACCGGACCACCCTCCCACAACCAGGCACACCACGCCAGCACCTTGGGGCCTGCCTGGGGACCTGAGGCATGGAGAAGGGGACTGGACCTCCCTCCCACAACCAGGCACAACATGCCAGCACCTCGGAGCTCACCCAGGGACCCGGGGCATAGAGAAGGAGACGGGACCTCTCTCCCACAACCAAGCACACTGCACCAGTGCCTCAGGGCCTGCTCGGGGACCTGAGGCATGGAGAAGGCGACTGGACCTCTCTCCCACAACCAGGCACACTGAGCCAGTGCTTTGGGGACCATCCAGGGACCCAGGGTATGGAGAAGGGGACTGGACCCCTCTCCCACAACCAGACACATGGTGCCAGTGCCTTGGGGCCTGCCCAGGGACCAGAAGCATGGAGAAGGAGACCAAACACACCCCACATCCAGGCATACCGCCAGTGCCAAGGAGCATGCCAAAAACAGCACCTCCACGTGGATGGCCCACCACAGCCACCACAATAACCATGGCTGCTGCAAAAGCGGCTAGACACCACAGCCACCACACAGATGGTCCTCCAGCCACTGGAGTGCACTGACACAAGGGGAGTCACCAGCAAAGACAAAGAAAAGAAGAGGATGTCTCTCTCCACAAAACCCATTCCAGAGTGACAGAAGAAAAATCTGCTCAGTGATAATATTGGGGGAACTGAACACACCTCTCAGCATTGGACAGATCATCTAGGCAACAAATTAACAGAGTAACCATTATTCTTTCAGAAGGAGAGAAGAAATCTAGGGCAATTAAAGGGGGTGGGGGACGGGAAGGGGGAAGGGGAGAGGTTGGACAAGGAGCATAAAGAATCATTACGATTTGTAACTATATATATGCTAGTAATATTGATTTAATCAACATATCTCAATGTTCAACCCCCAAAATATGTATAATCGATTTTGATTCAATAAATTAAAAAATAATTTAAATAAATAAATAAAATCTTTACATAAGATTGCCAACAAATTTACCAATTGTCTCTAAAAAAAGTAACTCATAGTAGGAAGATGCAAATTTCAGTTCCACTACTAATGAGCTATATGACTGTGGACAAATTATTTAACCAGGTCTCAGTTTTCTCATATGTAAAATGATGTTAACAATAAGTTAAAATGTTATCTAAAGATTAGGAGAAGTAATCTAAGCAAAATACTTAGCAGAATGCCCAATAAATGTTAGAAAATAATTCTGGCATCATATTTTCAAATAGCAATATCTCAGCCGTAGATTTAATGATATTAAAGTTTGGCTTCAATTTGGTAGTTTACTCTCTGACATAAACATTACAAGAATAAAGTCTTCTTATGCCATATTATTAGGATTATTTTGATAGGGAAAAATGTCTGATGATTTTCGCTCTGATAACGACTGAGATAAAAGAAACAATCTAACAAAAAAATTAGCAGGAAAAGAAAAACAATTTTCACACAAACAAATTGAAAGACTTTACTACAAATAGGCCCTCCTATAAGGAATCTTCTAAAGAATGTACTTCAGGAAGAAAGAAATCATTCAAAATGAAAGTCTGATATGCAAAAGCAGTGATAGATAAAGGGTGAACTTGTGGGCTAAACAGACACTGATGCTGTAAAGCAATAAGAATAACATCTAATCTGGGGTGAATTATCAATGTTTGGAAATAGCATAGGAGTCAGGAAGGATGAGTTTGAGGTTTTAAAGAAGCTTATGATTGCATTGTTTGACAGAATGGTGAAGGTATTGATTAATTTTAAACTTATTAAACAAAACATACATTTGAAAATTTCTAGGGTAACTGCTAAATGAATGAAGGATGAAGAAAGAAAATTAATCAGTTCAAAATAAGGTAAAAAAGAAGAAAGAAAGAAAGAAAAAGCAAAGCAAAGAAAAATCACAGGATAAGATGGCAAAAATAAATTCAAATATATCAAAAGTTACCATATTTAAAGGGGCTAATTTCTCCAGTCACAAGACAAATATTTCCAGGCTGAATGTTTAAAAATACAGATAATTAGCTTTCTAAATCTTTATAATCTATCTCTCTATCTACACATAAACATATAAACATGTTACATGTTTATTTTATGTATACTATATGTACATTTATATGTTTATATATGTGTATGATACACAACTAGAACTTAAGAACAGAAAGTATAAAGTAAAAAGTTGTAAAATGTTCTAGTAAGGGGGCCGGCCAGTGGCTCACTCCGGAGAGTGTGGTGCTGACAACATCAAGGCCACAGGTTCAGATCCCTATACAGGGATGGCCGGTCAGCTCACTGGGTGAGCATGGTGCTGACAACACCAAGTCAAAGGTTAAGATCCCCTTACCGGTCATCTTTTTTTAAAAAAAAATGTTCTAGTAAGCAAACACAAATTTAAAAACATTACATTAATATCTGCAAAATTGATTCTAAGGCAAAATCATTATTAAATGACTTTATTATTAATGATCTTATTTAGGTTCTTATATAATGACAAAAATTTCAGCTCATCAGGAATGTATAACAGTTCTGTACTTGTAAGCATCCAATAACATAGCTTCAAAACATGTAAAGCAAAAATTAAGAGAACTCTAATACAAATAGACAAATCTATTATCATAATGTAAAACTTAAACTAATTCCCTCAGTAGCAGATTGATATATCAAACAAAAGTCAGTAAGACT
>NW_007733361.1:0-407 GCF_000696425.1 Galeopterus variegatus | reverse complement strand
GGAAAAAAAAAAAAAAAAAAAAAAAAAAAAAAAAAAAAAAGTCAGTAAGACTACAGATGACTTAAACAGTACACAAACTTGAGATATATATAGAACACAGTATTCTTTAAAAATATTCATAGACGGCCAGCCCTGTGGCTCACTCGGGAGAGTGCGGTGCTGGCAGTGCCAAGGCCACGGGTTCGGATCCTATATAGGGATGGCCGGTGCACTCACTGGCTGAGCGCGGTGCGGACGACACTGAGCCAAGGGTTGCGATCCCCTTACCGGTCAGGAAAAAAAAAAAGGAAAAAAAATATTCATAGAATATTATGAAAATGACAATATACTAGAAATAAATTTTAAATAATATCATGGCGACCATGATCTCTAAGCAAATGGTAAGTTAGAAATCAGTAACAAAGAGG
>NW_007733360.1:104771-112529 GCF_000696425.1 Galeopterus variegatus | reverse complement strand
CATTCTAAATGAGTATCTGTGCATTACAATGCAGTGTGCTAAGTGGGTAAATATTTTCCACAGTTTTTTTTAAATAAGTTTTTCTGTTCTTAATAGAGAGAACCACCATGTACTTATTTTTAAAATATCAAATTAATATTCCTTTTTTTCTGAAAAAAAATGAAAATGAATGAAATTCATATACACACATATTTATATCAACAATATATTTATATTCAAATAAATACATCTTTATACAACTAAAGAAGAAAAAAGAGGACAGTAGAAACAAACAAACAAAAAACTTCTACATGTTTCACTAATTCAGTCTCATAAAACAAGATCATAAAATGTTTTACCATAGAATATGATCACAAATGCAATCTTTTCTGTAAGATATGTGTACCTCACTCTACTTTGCAAGAGCTTGTAAAAAGACCCGAGGAGTTGTGGTGAAAGATATGTTTTGTTTTTGCTTTGTTTCATGTTGCAGATCTTTTTAGTCATTACACATATTTCGATAGAGTTAGGAGTAATCAATGCTTCTTTTTAAAGCATTTAAAGCAAAAAAAAAAAAAAAAAAGTCCATTAGTAACATAATTGAGTCTTACAATCTAATCTGAGGGTTGGAGGGCCCAGAATGATTTAAAGCCAAGTATCTATGTATTTTGAGTGGAGTGGGAGAGGAGTGGCTGAATGTCCCGACCCGCGGGATATTCAATGCAGACCCTGGAGGGGGGAGTGGGAATGGGATGGNCATTCTAAATGAGTATCTGTGCATTACAATGCAGTGTGCTAAGTGGGTAAATATTTTCCACGGTTTTTTAAAATAAGTTTTTCTGTTCTTAATAGAGAGAACCACCATGTACTTATTTTTAAAATATCAAATTAATATTCATTTTTTTCTGAAAAAAAATGAAAATGAATGAAATTCATATACACACATATTTATATCAACAATATATCTATATTCAAATAAATACATCTTTATACAACTAAAGAAGAAAAAAGAGGACAGTAGAAACAAACAAACAAAAAACCTCTACATGTTTCACTAATTCAGTCTCATAAAACAAGATCATAAAATGTTTTACCATAGAATATGATCACAAATGCAATCTTTTCTGTAAGATATGTGTACCTCACTCTACTTTTGCAAGGGCTTGTAAAAAGACCCGAGGAGTTGTGGTGAAAGATTTGTTTTGTTTTTGCTTTGTTTCATGTTGCAGATCTTTTTAGTCATTACACATATTTCGATAGAGTTAGGAGTAATCAGTGCTTCTTTTTAAAGCATTTAAAGCAAAAAAAAAAAAAAATCCATTAGTAAGATAGTTGAGTCTTACAATCTAATCTGAGGGTTGGAGGGCCGAGAATGATTTAAAGCCAAGTATCTATGTATTTTGAGTGGAGTGGAAGAGGAGTGGCTGAAGACAAGCTAATTATTTTCAGAATTATTAATGGAGTCCTTCCTACTCAGTGGCCATTGACTAGGTAAACTATTGACATTGAGTTATTAGGAACAACCTAGACCACAAAGCCATTTTCAAGAAAAAGAATAATAACATGCTGAAGCCAGTCATCTGGCTCAGGGTATCTCACAAAAATACAGCCAAGGTTTGTGGATGGTGGAGGTGAGGCTGTGGTTATCTTGAGGCTGGATTGGGGGATAATTAACTTCCAAGCTCACTCACATGACTACTGGCAGTCTTTCTGTTATCACTCTCTATTGCAGAAGGCCAACCTAACTTCTTTGACACAGGGCTTCTCCATACATTGCAGTAAAGCAAGTATGGCCTTGCTTTATCAGAGTCAACAAGAGAAAAACAAGAAAAAGTGAACTCCAATAAGATGTGAGTCACAATTTTTAAAACTCAGTCTTGAAAGTGGCATCCTATCACTTTTTCTCTATTATATTTGCTGGAAACAAGTACCAATTTCAAACCACACTCAAGGCAAGGAAATTGCACTAGAGTGTGAATACCAGGAGGTGGAGATCATTGGGAGCTAATTTAGAAGCTGATTACTGCATTAGGACAATTTTAAAAAATAACCTAGGTAATATACAAAAATATTAATATTGACCTGATTGCAAATTAACTAGAAATATGATCTAAAAGAAGTCAAAACCTTGAGAGATAGAGAATTAAATTTCCCCTTTCTGTTAAATGTAATAAACTGCTACAATTTCTAGATTGTTGTTGACAGAAAATCACTTAAAATTTCTTTCATTACTAGTGGCAATTTTGCCATTTCCTAATCTCTTTACAGTAGAATGCCTTCTATTTTTATTTTTGTACGTAAATTGATTCTGCTCTTAAAGCCTTTATGATGTATAAAATTAATTTATACTGTCCAAGACAACATAGTGTTTTATTAAACAGTATTTTGTTGAGCTGAATAGATATTTTTCAAAGGAAGACATACAGATGGCTAACAGGTACATGAACAAATGCTCAACATCACTAGTCATCAGGGTAATGCAAATTAAAACCACATTGAGATATCACCTCACCCCAGTTAGACTGGCTATAATCTAAAAGATGGAGAATAACAAATGCTGGCGAGGATGTGGAGAGAAAAGAACACTCCTACACTGTTGGTGGGACTGTAAATTAGTACAAACACTATGGAAAACAATATGGAGGTTTCTCCAATAACTGCAGGTAGATCTTCCATACAATCCAGCAATCCCACTTCTGGGTATATACCCAAAGGAATGGAAATCATCATGTCAAAGAGATACTTGCACTCCCATGTTCACTGCAGCTCTATTTACAGTAGCCAAGATATGGAACCAACCTAAATGTTCATCAATGGATGATTGGATAAGGAAAATATGGTATACATACACCATGGAACACTAGTTTGCCATGAAAAAGAATGAAATTCTGCCATTCATGACAACATGGATGAGCTTGGAGAAACTTACATTGAGTGAAATAAGCAAAGCACAGAGGAAAAAAAATTTCACGTACTCACTCATAAATGGGAGCTAAGAGAGAAAGAAGGAAGGAAAGCAAGACCACAGTGATGCACTGGACTTGCAGAGGAAAGAGCACACCTAGGGATACAAAGTGGAGTGGGGAAAGGGGGATTGGGAGGGAGATCGGGGATACTTGGGTGGGGGACATTAGGTGTAATTGCAATTTGTGGTAATGGGCATGCTATCAGTATGTATCTGGCCATCACATCTTGGGCACGAGTGGTGACAGTCAGATTTCCACGCCATGAATATTCATAATTAAAAAAAACAGTAGTTTTTGATGATAGAGTCAGCTTCTCCTTACTATTTGTAGCTTTTAATATTGCATCAGAGTATCCAGAGAAGAGTGAAAAGATTGTATTAGTAGTGAAGAATAGCTTAGTTGAGGTTTAATTTATAGAAATTCATTCTGGATATACTTAAAATTTTGCAGTATAATCTGAGGTCCTTAGAAAAGTTAATGGATAATTTTGAAATTCTTTCTAATTAAAAAAAATATTCAGAATGAGCATTTTTTTGTTTGCATTTACCAGTATGTGGTCACACCCCATATTGATTTTGTGAATATTGGATAATATTTAGCATATTATATATGACCTAATAATGTGCTGAAGCAGAAATTATGATAAAGCATTTTATAAAAATAATTCACTAAGGCTTGGGAGAAATATCTTGCAAGGTTGTAAATCATTAAGCAAATTACAATGATATAGTCATTCCACTAAAATAAACTAGCATATTTCAATGAATAAAAATAAAACTAAGAAAGTTGCTCAAGATAAATCATAAAACTTTCAGCTGTATATATTTTCCTTTGTTTTTAAGTTTAATAACATTAGAAGCAACCTAGAAGAAGTCTGCTTTAAAATGAAACTCTAAAATATTTCTTTTGCTCAGCTCATAATATTGAAAAAGAAAATAGTCCATAAGACTAAAATTCTTGTAATAATCTTGTGTTCATATTGGAAAAAGAAAAAAGAGCCGTAGCATCTTATAAATTTCTAGTTACTATTTTGGTTTGTTTGAATTTTTCTTCTTTTTTGTAAATGCTTACGTGTAAAACAGTTTTGCCTTCTTGTTAATCACATAGACCAGGTTGTAGAAATTATACTGTCAACTTATGCTTGCTCAAATATGTACATAAGAAGCACACTCAGCCAGGCATTGCGTATAATATCATTACTTTTGAAAAATAGAATTTTTATCACTAGCAAATTGCTCAAATATGCTGTTAAATTCATAATTAATGAAATAATAAACAGCTGTAAAGTTATGATGTTTTCCTCTTATGGATATACATATGTAGCAATGTATATACAATCAGAATATAGAAGCATACATATATATATATTAAAGGGTAAATTTAGAGTTAAAAAGCAGTAAGTGGATAATTTCCATAACATTTGTTCATGATTATGATATT
The DNA here is from genome assembly GCF_000696425.1 of Galeopterus variegatus. Lineage (NCBI taxonomy): Eukaryota > Metazoa > Chordata > Mammalia > Dermoptera > Cynocephalidae > Galeopterus > Galeopterus variegatus. The sequence continues at coordinate 108,144 of NW_007733360.1, read as the reverse complement.
TCAGTAGAAAATCATACTATAGAATCACAGGTATATATTTATTCTTTTTTGGCACTTTTCTCCATTTATTGAGATTATTTTTTAGATATTTATAGCATCTAAAAACTTCCTTCATAAATATACTTAAATATTTGGTTAAGTTAATTCCTTGGTATTTTATAGTTTTTGTTGCTGTTGTGAGTTGTCTTTTTCTTATATTTTATGAATCTTTTTTCTGCTAAGTGTTGGTTTTATTTATTTTTTATTGAAACAGTTGATTATACATATTTGTGAGGTCCAATATTGATTTCAACAAATATTAATATGCTAGGTAGTGTTCTCCATTTTAGAAGTAGAAAAGTATAAGAAACAAGTTTCTTGTTGTCCTTCAGATTACATTCTAGTATATTATTATGGTAAAAAACAATATACATGCAGATGGATATGTCCAATATACTGTTTAGTCAGAGTCCTATCAAAGTCATTATCCTATATATAAAAACTCCATGGAATAAAGTTGTAAAACAGCATTATTTTTCTCTCAATGTGTTTTCAATGGTACTGTTTAGAATTTTTCTTTCCTGCTCTGAACAACAATATGCACAGATAACATAGATTTCCAGTTCAATTTCTAAGGTTAGTAGTCTTAAATTCAATTATTAAAAAGTCTGTTCTGATCTAATCAAAATGCTCACTTCTCATTCATTTAAGAATCTCCTCCTATTATTCCAAAATCAGGTTTAAAAAATTACTGTAAATAAAGGGTGTGTGGTCAATCTCTTTACTCATTTCTTATCTTACTGTCATAATTTCTCCTATTCATTCAGGTACCTCTGACTCCTCCAGATTGAAGACAGGAGGGGAGACAATGAACAAGAGACAAGTAGGCGAGATCTTATCTGAGAGCACTGTTATAATCTGACATAGGTACTTTTCATATGACAGGTGTGATTGCTTAGCAGAGTGATCAAATCTCCCTCAGGAGGCAGCATCAAAAAGAACCCTAAAAATCAGAGTATATAATGATATCTTTGGACATTATTCCTGGAAAAGTGACTTTCAAATAATGCAGCCACCTAGAATTGTAGGGCTAAGCTAATTTTAGCAAATAACTGCTTATTTCAAGATAGTAACCTAATAGCCATAAATGCCTGACCAAGGTCCATTTCTACTTTATGGCCCTTTTATCCAATACATTGGCAATCATGGTGAGACTGAAATGCACTCTTGGCTCAGTATTAAAGATAGACATTAGTTCAACACATAGGTAAATGGTGCACCAGAGTTCAAACTAACTGTGGGAAGGATCCCAGAATGCAACACAGATATTCTAAAATTCTTCATCTTTCAGAATGTGACCACCTCTTTTAATATTCAAATAAAAGCTCAAGGCTCTATCAAACAGGAATGCAGCAGTTTCATTCTTTTATTAGGATTTCTACCCAAAGTGTATATGTTTTTTCTTTTATGCTGTTTTTGTTTTTGTTTTCTTTTGTTTCTTCTGTTTTTAAGAATTCTGCGGAAACGGTTAAATGACGTAGAAATAGATCCTAGATCCCTTTCCGTACCTCAGCCAATCACTGTTAAAGTGGGACTCTTAGGTTAATTCTTATGGTCATAACTATTTAAGCTTTTGGTAAACTTGCAAATAGCATGATCTGAATGCTTAGACGCAGCACATAGAAAGTGCAATGAGAAATTCCTAAAATGAGACCGCATATTGCTCTCCCTAGAGCAGTTATCTAGGTCTTGGTTTCCCTCAGTTGGTCTCCTGCCAATCTCTCTCCCAGCCTCCTAAAATGTGGGAAGGATTTAATCCTCCACCCCACTCCTCCCAAAGCAATTATCAATGATTATCATCATCATCCACAAAATCAGGTATTTAACCTCTTCTAGGTCTCAAACAGATGGAGAAAATACATTTTTCCTTCTCTTCTTACAACAGCTTCTCACTTAAGTGATACATTCAAGGCTGCAGTTCAGAAACACAATTTTTTACATTGTTATATGGAGCATTTAGCTTCTCACTGTGCCATTACTTCTCTATTCCTGATTAGGATTTTAGCATCAGCTTCACACAATCAATTGGCCCATTAAAATGTCCTCTTATGCAAACATAAGTTTCCATGAGACTTGAAATAGCATTTTGTGCCTCTTCCTAGACATCAAGTTTTCAAACATTCATTGAGAACCTCATTCTATACATGAAGACTAAGTGTAAATGTCAACGTCTTTTTTACTATTATTTTCCAGATGAACACTTTGTCTCATAACTCTTTAAAATATAGACATAAAATATGTGAATACTGTAAAGCCTAAAAATCTGCCTGAATAAACATTTGTCTCAGTATCTCATTCGTGCAGAATTTGATATTTTACTATCAATGGCCAACTTCTCCACCTACCTTCACCATTTCAGGTTCATCAATTGTTGCTTTGTATCCCATGGATTTGTCATTCCTTTTCCCCTGGGTGACAGAGCTGCCAAAGATTACTCAAAGCCCATCTCTTCTGAGCAGTGAGAAGCCCCAAAAAGGGGTTATTTTCCCAGAACCCTCAAGATAGAGGCATTCCTTCCATTTGGGAAATTAACCACGACTATCTTCCCACATTTATTCTCCAGACCAGGAAGTTACAGGAAGAGAACATAGGTGGGGTTTTTGCTAAGTACAGTTTAACAAGTTTAACAATAGAAGCTGGCAACACTTAGTAAGGTGACATTCTATAATGCAATTAAGTCAATCCACTAACAAAAGCTTGATTTTAGCAAACACTCTCTTCTTACAGCAATTTCCCAGTACCTTTACATATCAGTCAGTAACTTATCTGTCTTCAAGCCAGCAACCTTGCTGTGTTACAATTCTTTATCTTACAACAGAGACTATATAGCCTGGGGAAAATGTCCTGTCCTTTGCAAGGTCGATATTTGAAACTGCAAGGCTTTAGAAAAACCAGGCCCTGTGAAGTACATTTGCTTTATGCATACTCTACAATCACTTACCTTTTCTACTCCCTGTTTTGTATCATCAAACTTCCTCCTCTGTTTGGTCATTCCCACTAGCTTATAAACATGGAGGTGCTACAGTGTTTAAGGTATGGTTTCAAGGTCAATCTGCCTGAGATTGAAATATGGCTTCCCAATTTACTACTGTGTCCTATTTAGTTAATCTTTATAAAGCTCAGCTTTTTCATCTGAAACACTGATTTAATGATAGTGTAATAATTCAACTCATATTTCATAGTCATTACATAGATTAAATGAGAAACATGCAAAATACTTAGCATGGTACCTGGAACATACTCCAATTTTAAAGCACTAGCTGTTACTAATACTATTCTCAAATACCATAAATTTAAATAAAAATTGCTCAGATTTTTATAAAAGTACTTAATT
>NW_007733360.1:89852-104543 GCF_000696425.1 Galeopterus variegatus | reverse complement strand
AAACATACTGAAGTTTTCAAGCCAGGAAACTGATAGTCATCTTTGCTTTTTCTTTCTCTTTCAACTTAGATCTTTTATCTACAGCTCTGGAAAATCTATTTGTAAAATATTCTTGAATTCAGCCATTATATTAATTCTCAGTATGATCACAATAGAACAAACAATTGCATGTGTATATGCCTCTGTTTTCTTCCATGGTCTCCCATAAATAACATTCTAACTGACTTTTTGCTTCCATTCTGTACTCTCTATTTTACATATAGCTTTCAGTGTAATATTGTGAACAGATAAACAAAAAAAAATTTCACTATGTCCTACTATGGGAGAACTTTTTGATCTGAGCTTGAACTCTCCCTCCAGTTTGAACAGCTGCCTTTTTCACTCTCTCTGATTAAACTCCAACTTGCCTGTATTACTTCTCTTTTACAAAGAGAAATATTTTTAATTAAATGGTTATTGGTTTGTTTCTATCTCTATCTAGACTTTAAATTTCATAAGGCCAAAAAGCATGCCTGATTTTCTACAGTTGTTTGGAGCCTAGGACAGTGACTGGTACCTAGTATAAAAAAAAATTGTTTAAATTATTCATTGGTATATATGTATTTAATAAATACCCAACCATATTTAATTTTCTGTCTACAAGTCTATCTCTATGAATCTATCCATATCTGGAGAAATATACAACAAAATGAAATATGCAAAAAAATACACATTCCCCTTGGGTGGTAGGCAATTTTGTTTTTCCTATGTTTTTGTTTGTCTGGATTTCTTAATTTTTTAAAAACAAAATGTAATTATATATTCAACATTAAAATAGAAAATAACTAACTAGATGAGTTGTTTTTATGGTGTACATTGTTAGTTGCTGGTTGAATTAAATATCATTAAATTAAACAAGATATTACTTACAATATTTGTCTGATTATGCCTATTATCAGGACCTTTTTTACATCTCTTCTCTCTGAATTTCTGCTTTTCTCCCCACAGAGTTGATTTCTTTTATTTCTGTCTCTAAAATAAACATAAATCAATATTGTAACTATCCTCATAGTATTTTATAGCTGTATATTTATTGGTAAATGATAAATTCTGGACTACAGAGATTTTTTTCTTGCTTATTTTTGTATATTTAGAATTTGTAATGTCTAGCACATGATACATACTTGATTAATGACTGTAAAACATGAGATACATAATCCAAATTCAGCCATTCCCAAATTATTAACTTGTAAGACAGTGTAGATATTTTATAACTCTGACATATACATTTATACCTATTGTAAGTATGCATTATTTCTCTAACTTTAAATAATTATGTTTTAATTGAGTTCAACTAATTTCCTTTAAACATTTTACAGTTTATATTTAACCAGAAATTTTTGGTCACTTTTTGAATAATAAGGGAATCTTACTTGAGGGATATTAGCTAGTATTTTACTGTGTTCACCTCAATTTAATGCTATAATTTATAATAAAGTGAGCCGTTTATACTAAAAATATTATAGGTCAAGAATATAATTTCAGTAATGGAAAATACATTTGTACATTTGGATATCTAAATGCAAACTACTGAATATTATATACTATATTTCATTTATTCTAGTTTTACAAGCAAGCAAGATGTATTGCCATCAGAATTAATTTCTCATTATTAAATTTAAGTATGAAAAACATCTTTTGAGATAGATTTTAGGTTGAAAGATTTCATTTTATGAAGTTCCTATTTTTACTCAGATAAAGGATAATACTTTTTTATTGAAACATAGTTGATTGTACATTTCTGTGGTGTACAGATTTGAATGTCAACACTTGTGTGCAATGTGCAATGCTCAAATCAGGATAATTAGCATATTCAACATTATACAATGTAATCATTTTTTGTTGCCTATCACCAACTCCTCTCTTACCTCCCTCCTTCTCCCCCTTTCCCACCTTTGCTAACCTAAGTTCTGTTCTCTCCTTTTGAACGTTCATTTTATTATTGCGATTGTTGTACTTTTCTTATTTCTTTTAAAAATGTATTTGTTTTTAAGCTTCCACTTATGAGTAAGGACATGTGTTATGTCTCTTTCTGTGCCTGGCTTACTTCACTTAACTATTTTTTTCTAAGTTTTTCCATGTTGCTGTGAATGGCAACATTTCATTCTTTTTTATGGCAGAGTAGTTTTCCATTGTGTAAATATAATTTGTTACATTTGCATTGGCAACATTGAAAGCAATAATATATTCAGCTTCTGTAATATTCATGCTACCATTGGGAATGCTGGATATTGTTACTTCAAAGAAATATTTGAAAAGTAGTTTCTTATTAATTTGAAATGATAAAATTGATAGATACCTAAATATATATGATCCCCTAAAGAAGGATGTACTAATGAAGTTCTAAATAATTGGAGAAGCATTCTATGTTAGAGACTAAAAGAGTGTTAATGTCACAATTTTCCTTGAATTTATAGATTTAACAGAAAGATTCATAATATATTTTATTCTAGATGTTTTATATTTTTAACATTTACATTTAGATAGATGTTTATTTTAAATTAAGTATTGTGTATGATTTAAAGTAAAGATCAAAGTTTATTTATATGCATATGAATTTCCAATTGCACCAGAACCATTTGTTGAAAATACTATTCTTTACTCCTTAAATGTGACTTATTGGATTTGTCAAAAAATAAATTGAACATATATGTCACATTTATTTCAAGAAAATTTATTGTTGTTCTGTACTCATTTATATATCTTTTTTATGTCAATACTATTGCATCATAATCAGTATAGATTTATGAAAAGTCTTGGAATCAGGAAGTATAAGTCATTTAATTTTACTCTTTTTCAAAATTGCTTTGGCTTTTCTAGGTTATTTGCATTTGTGTTGTTTATCAGCTCTAAGAGTATTTTGGTGGCATCTTTAGGATATAAAATCACATCATCTGCAAACAGGGACAATTTGACTTTGTCTTTTCCAATTTGGATGCCCTTTATTCCTCTCTCTTGCCTAACAGCTCTAGTTAGAGCTTCTAGTACTATGTTACATCAGAGTGGTCAGAGTGGATATCCTTGTCTTGTTCCTGTTCCTAGGGGGAAAGCATTCAGATTTCACCACTAAATATGAAACTGTAGGTTAATTACAGGTGTTATTAATCAGATAGAGGAAATTCTCTTCTACTGCTGGTTTATTGAGACTTTCTGTCATGAAAGGTTGTTAAATTCTGTAAATATGTTTTGTACATTAAATGACATGATCACGTGGATTTCAGTATTTATTCTATTATCATCAGGATAATAATTGCTATATAAAATGAGCTGGGAATCCTTTCCCCATTCTCTATTTCCTCAAATGTTTTGTGAATTAGTATTAATTCTTAAATGTTTGATAGAACTCTCCAGTGCAGCTATCTGTGCCTTGACTTTTCTTTGTGAGAAGAATTTTAATTAAAAATTACTTTATTAGATATAGGTTAATTTACATTTTTATTTATTCTTGAGTGAGTTTTGTTAATTTGTGTTTTTATCATAATTTTTTTATCTAAGTCCTCAAATTGTTAACAAAAGAGTGTTTATAATATTCATTATATTTATTTTAACTTATATGGCATCTGCAGTAATGCTCTCTCATAATGATTAAAATTTCTACTGTTTTTTTCTCAGTCTCTATATTGTTTATCTTCTTAAATAATGAATTTTTGGTTTTATTGATTTTTCTTTATTGCTTTCTGTTTTACATTTCAATGATTTCTGGTATGATTTCTGTTATTTAATGTATTCTAATATGAGAGATTTATTTGCTATACTTTTATTTCAGTTTCTTAAAATAGAACATTTGATTATTTTGTTCTTTTTTGTTGAAACATTGTACATATTTATGGGGTACAGAGTTATATTTCAGTACATATACACATTGTGTGCTGATCATTCAGGGTAATTAACCTATTCACCATTGCAAAACATAATCATTTCTCTGTGATATGAACTTTTGATATCCTTTTCTCCAGTCATTTTGTTACATGCATTAAATCATTATTGATTATAGATTTCTGGGTTGACAGCACACTAATAGGGCTTATTTTTCCTATGTCACAGTACTTTTGTGCCCATTCATCAGTCTCTCACTATCTTTCCTCCCCACTCCCATTTCCCAACTCTAGTAAATATAGTTCTTCTTTCTCTTTTTAACAGTACAACTTATTGGTATTATTTATTTGCTTTTGTTCATTTGTTTGTTTTGTTCTCTTTGTTTACCTTCTACATATGAGTGAGGACATACATCTCTTTCTGTACCTGGCTTATTTCACTTAAGGCAATTTTCTCCAAGTTCGTCCATGTTGCTGCAGATGGCAGAATTTCATTCTTTTTTTATGACTGAGTAGTATTCCATTGTGTATCAAATTCCATTCCACATTTTCTTTATCCAGTCATCTGTTGGTGGACATTTAGGTTGGTTCCATACCTTGGCTATTGTGAACAGAACTGTGATAAACATGGGGGTGCAGGTATCTTCTCAATATGATACTTTCAGTTCCTTTGGTTATATACCCAGTAGTGAGATTGCTGGATCATATGGTATTTCTACCTGTAGTTGTCTGAAAAACCTCCATGCTGTTTTCTATAATGGTTGAACTAATTTATAATCCCAGCAACAATGTATAAGGTTTTCCCTTTCACCACATCTTCACCAGCATTTGTTATTTTCTATCTTTTTCATAATAGCTAGTCTAACTGGGGTAAGATGGTATTTCAGTGTGGTTCTGATTTGCATTTCTCTGATGATTAGTGATGTTGCATATTTTTTCATATACCTGTTGGCCATTTGCTTGTCTTCTTTTGAGTAATATGTATTGAGCTCTCTCACCCATTTTTAAATTGAGTTATTTATTTATTTATTTATTTTACTATTGAGTTGTTTGAGTTCCTTGTATTTTCTGGAAATTAGCCCCTTGTCAGGTTCATACTTTGCAAACCTTCTCCCATTCTGTAGTTGTCTCCTCTCTCTGTTGATTGTTTCCTTTTCTGTGCAGAAGCTTTTCATTTTTCTAAAATCCCATTTGTTTATTTTTTCTTTGTTGCCTGTGCTTTTGAGGTCTTATTCTTAAAGTCTTTATCTAATCCTATGTCTTGAAGCATTTCCCCTATGTTTTCTTCTAAAAGTTTTATAGTTGAAGAGCTTACATTTAAGTCTTTGAGTTGATTTTTGTACATATTGAGAGATAGGGGTCTAGTTTCATTTTTCTATACATGGATATCCAGTTTTACCAACAACATTTATTGAAGAGGCTATCCTTTCCAAAATATATTTTCAGCACCTTTATCAAAGATCAATTGGCTGTAAGTATGTGGGTTTCTTCCTGGGATTTCTATTCCCTCCCACTTGTCCGAGTGCCTGTTTTTGTGCCAGTACTATGATGTTTTGGTCCCTATAGCTTCAAAGTATAATTTGAAGTCAGGTAGTATTATGCCTCCTGATTTACTGTTTTTGCTGGGGATTGCATTGGCTGTTCAAAATCTTTTGTGGCTTCATATGATTGTTAGCATTGTTTTCTCTATTTCTGTGAAGATTATCATTGGTTATTTGATATGGATTGCATTGAATCTCTAGATCACTTTGGGAAGTATGGACATTTTCACAACATTAATTCTAGCATTCCATAATCATGGAATGTCTTTCCATTTTTTTGTAAACTCTTTAATTTCATTCATCAGTAATTTGTAGTTTGCCTGGTAGAGGTCTTTCACCTCCTTGGTTAGATTTACTCCTAGGCTATTTTTTTTTTTTTTGGATAACTATTGTAAATGGGATTATTTTCTTGATTTCTTTTCATTCTAGTTTGTTTTTGTCATATAGAAACACTGGTGACTTTTGTATGTTGAATTTATGTATTGATAACTGCAGCTTTACCAAATTTATCAGCTCCAAGAGATGTTCAGTGGAGTCTTTAGTTTTTCTATGTACAGGTTCATGACATTTGCAAACAGGTGCAATTATACATCCTCTTTTCCAATTTGGATGCCCTTTATTTCTTTCTCTTGCTTAATTGCTTTGGCTTGAACTTCCAGTACTATGTTAAATAGGAGTGATGAGAATGGGCATCCTGTCTTGTTCCTGTTCTTAGAGGAAATCTTTCAGCTAAACTCTGGTCAGGATGATGTTAGCTGTGGGTTTGTCATATATGGCTTTTATTGTGTTGAGATATTTTCCTTCTGTACCTAATTTGTTGAGAGTTTTTATCGTAAAGAGATGATGAAATTTAAAGAATGATTTCTCTGTATCTATTGAGATGATCATATAGTTTTATATTTCATCTTGTTGATGTGGTGTATCATATTTATTGTTTTTTTGTGTGTTGAACCATCCTTAAATCCCTGGGAGGAATTGCACTTGTTCATGGTGCATGATCTTTTTTATGTGCTGTTGGATTCTCTTTGCTAGTACATTGTTTTTTGTAGTGATAGACACATTTTCTTTCTCATTTTCATACTTGCTGTACTAGAGGTTTTTATTCTTTCTTGTGTATTCATGATGATAGTTATTTATCTTTTGATTCCAGATGCTAGACTCCCTTCGGAATTTCGTGTAGGGCCACTCTTGTGGTGAATTCCTACAGTTTTTGTTTGTATGGGAAATATTATATGAGAAAGTAAGTAAATAAGAAAGTAAATAAATAAAATTAACAACTCTCAGAAAAAAACAGAATCCAAAGTTGTATATGAGAAAGTAAGTAAATAAGAAAGTAAATAAATAAAATTAACAACTCTCAGAAAAAAACAGAATCCAAAGTTGTATATGAGAAAGTAAGTAAATAAGAAAGTAAATAAATAAAATTAACAACTCTCAGAAAAAAACAGAATCCAAAGTTGTATATGAGAAAGTAAGTAAATAAGAAAGTAAATAAATAAAATTAACAACTCTCAGAAAAAAACAGAATCCAAAGTTGTATATGAGAAAGTAAGTAAATAAGAAAGTAAATAAATAAAATTAACAACTCTCAGAAAAAAACAGAATCCAAAGTTGTATATGAGAAAGTAAGTAAATAAGAAAGTAAATAAATAAAATTAACAACTCTCAGAAAAAAACAGAATCCAAAGTTGTATATGAGAAAGTAAGTAAATAAGAAAGTAAATAAATAAAATTAACAACTCTCAGAAAAAAACAGAATCCAAAGTTGTATATGAGAAAGTAAGTAAATAAGAAAGTAAATAAATAAAATTAACAACTCTCAGAAAAAAACAGAATCCAAAGTTGTATATGAGAAAGTAAGTAAATAAGAAAGTAAATAAATAAAATTAACAACTCTCAGAAAAAAACAGAATCCAAAGTTGTATATGAGAAAGTAAGTAAATAAGAAAGTAAATAAATAAAATTAACAACTCTCAGAAAAAAACAGAATCCAAAGTTGTATATGAGAAAGTAAGTAAATAAGAAAGTAAATAAATAAAATTAACAACTCTCAGAAAAAAACAGAATCCAAAGTTGTATATGAGAAAGTAAGTAAATAAGAAAGTAAATAAATAAAATTAACAACTCTCAGAAAAAAACAGAATCCAAAGTTGTATATGAGAAAGTAAGTAAATAAGAAAGTAAATAAATAAAATTAACAACTCTCAGAAAAAAACAGAATCCAAAGTTGTATATGAGAAAGTAAGTAAATAAGAAAGTAAATAAATAAAATTAACAACTCTCAGAAAAAAACAGAATCCAAAGTTGTATATGAGAAAGTAAGTAAATAAGAAAGTAAATAAATAAAATTAACAACTCTCAGAAAAAAACAGAATCCAAAGTTGTATATGAGAAAGTAAGTAAATAAGAAAGTAAATAAATAAAATTAACAACTCTCAGAAAAAAACAGAATCCAAAGTTGTATATGAGAAAGTAAGTAAATAAGAAAGTAAATAAATAAAATTAACAACTCTCAGAAAAAAACAGAATCCAAAGTTGTATATGAGAAAGTAAGTAAATAAGAAAGTAAATAAATAAAATTAACAACTCTCAGAAAAAAACAGAATCCAAAGTTGTATATGAGAAAGTAAGTAAATAAGAAAGTAAATAAATAAAATTAACAACTCTCAGAAAAAAACAGAATCCAAAGTTGTATATGAGAAAGTAAGTAAATAAGAAAGTAAATAAATAAAATTAACAACTCTCAGAAAAAAACAGAATCCAAAGTTGTATATGAGAAAGTAAGTAAATAAGAAAGTAAATAAATAAAATTAACAACTCTCAGAAAAAAACAGAATCCAAAGTTGTATATGAGAAAGTAAGTAAATAAGAAAGTAAATAAATAAAATTAACAACTCTCAGAAAAAAACAGAATCCAAAGTTGTATATGAGAAAGTAAGTAAATAAGAAAGTAAATAAATAAAATTAACAACTCTCAGAAAAAAACAGAATCCAAAGTTGTATATGAGAAAGTAAGTAAATAAGAAAGTAAATAAATAAAATTAACAACTCTCAGAAAAAAACAGAATCCAAAGTTGTATATGAGAAAGTAAGTAAATAAGAAAGTAAATAAATAAAATTAACAACTCTCAGAAAAAAACAGAATCCAAAGTTGTATATGAGAAAGTAAGTAAATAAGAAAGTAAATAAATAAAATTAACAACTCTCAGAAAAAAACAGAATCCAAAGTTGTCTCATTTGTAATCTATAGTCATTAAATTTATTATATGTAATTCCATTAATTCTTTGAAAAGAGCACATTTACAATAGCACTTTTAAAGTCTTTGTCAAATCCAATATTTCTGCCTGGTTTCACTCAAAGTTAGTTGTAATGACTGCCTTTATTATTTATTTATTTATTTATTTATTTATTTATTTATTTATTTATTTATTTATTTTTTCTTTATGGGTCATCCTTTCTTGTTTCCATGAATGTCTTAGTTTTAGATTGAAAATTGGACACACAATATAATATATTGTTGCAACTTTGGATTCTGTTTTTTTCTGAGAGTTGTTAATTTTATTTATTTACTTTCTTATTTACTTACTTTCTCATATACTTAAATTATTTTACTAACTTACCTGAATGTAAATCAGAATCTGTATTTTCTACAGTGTACAGTTGCTTATAGCTCTACTCAATTCTTTTATTTTTTTTTTTTTATGCCAATTATGCAGGGATCAATCCTGTGTCTGTGGAGTTCTGTGGTCAGAATTTGTATTCAAATACCCTGAGGTTGTGGGCTTCCACCCATTGCCAATCTAGCTGTGTATGGCTGTAGAAAGCATTCAGTGTCAGACAGTCTTCAAGTCTTCCTTAGTTTTTACATTTCATTGGTACTTCTTCAGTTATCCTCATTCATAAATACTTCAGAATCTGTAAGAAATACATTCGAAGCTTATCACAGCCCTTCTCAGGCTTTATAATTTTCAGTTTCTTGCCACTTAATTTCTGACTGGACATCCAAACACACTGAATCAAGACCATAATTTCAGCCTAACAATACTGTAATTTTTCCCCATCCATTATAAACTGAGTTGATCTCTTTTTGGCTAGCAAAGTCACAGATTTTTGTTTCACATACATCCCTTTTGGTGTTGAGTCTGCCACTGCTCATTGTAAAGCTACTGTGTTGCTCCCCCACTACCAAGCTCCAAGATGGTACACCTATAGTTCTCACCTGGATTGAGCTGTACCAGCCAAGGAGGCCACAGAAACTTGCCATTCTTATACCAAACTTTTGTTGTTTCTTGGGAGTAAAGATCTCTCAATTTTTATTGATCTCTGTGAACAATTTTTATTATCTAAAATGGTTGTTTCTGACAATTTTATTCAGCTTTATACTATTTTCTTTATAGGTGAATGTGTGAACTCTTCAAGTCACCATCGGCCAAAGCTCTTTCCCAGTGTACAGTTTTCATGGATACATTTTCCTAGATGGTGGTGGAATAAAATTATACAAATATAATTTTATACATTTTCTATTTCTTTACATATATAAATATAAGTATGCATAAATTGAATGAAAATATCATGCTCAAAACTGAAGGAAATTTGGGTCAAAACTATGACTGTACACAACTACACATCTTTTCACATCAATCATTATTAATATTTCCTATAAAATAAATTATAAACTACTTAAGATTTTCTTATAAAATGTGTGATTTTTTTATCTTATATATACCAAGTATAATAGATTTTCCATTGAGTCAAATTTGGTGTTAAATTAAGCTTGGTCTAAAGGTTTCTTCAGACATAGTGAATAGTAACCTAACTTGACGTGCAAGCATATTGTAACCTACTCTTGTAACAAGTCTCATCCAATTAGAGGCAGCCGAGTGTTCTGAACCACACTTCCATTTTCGGTATGTCACTTCCTTTTTTGTGTCTATAAAATTTAACCATCCATGTGGCAGTGATGGAGTTGCTCTGAATCTGTTCTGATTCTGAAGGCTGCCCAATTCATGAACTGTTCTTTGCTCAGATTAAAGTCTGTTAAATTTGTCTAAAGTTTTCCTTTTGTCATTGGTCATGTCTCTTGTTTTGGCTAATAAAATGTTAATGGATATCTCATAGGCCTATGCAAACAAACTTTAAAAACCATCAGCTGCTTCTTAAATTTTTTTTTTCCTGTGAAGAAAATAGCATGTCCCACATTAGAAAAGCTTCTTCAGATTGTATCTCTGTACAAAAGATATGTGGAGAACAGCATCAGCTAAAACACCAACATAACATAGTATGAGCTAGATACAAAACTTTGTTTACCATGGATTGTATTTTAAATCATTGAAGCTGTAGAATTGTTTTAATTCCGGATAACCTAACAAAGCTTAATAACAGAGGGACTTTCTTAGAAGTACCACACCACATTTCCACTTATATCTCTTGGTGAGAGTTTAGTTACCCAGGCACTTCTAACTTCAAGATGTACTGGAAAATATATTTTAATAGGGTACATTCCTAATGCTAGTAATGAGGAAAAAGGGAAAAAGGAAGATTGAGAAGACAACTACCAGTCATTGCCATAATATCACTATGCTGAAGGTCATTCTTTCATGCATTCATTTCCTTTTCAACAAATGTGAGTTGTGTGTCCTCTATACATCTCCTACCTTTTAATTATTTTAATTTTGCCAAATATAAAAATAATTCTTGCATCATTTGCTCACCTTACCTGCAGACTAATGTAAAATAATCTAGCTTGACACTGATCTAATTCCTCTTCATTGTTCCCTTTCATAGTAGTTTTATTCTTGATCACCCCTTTTTCTCTTTTTCCTCTTTAAGCTAATTTTATACTAACATTTGATAAAATACATTTTCAATAGTCAGTTATAATAAAATTTATGGTTTAATCACCTTCTAGATTTTAATGCAATAGTCAAAGAATTATACTCTTCTCCATATTTTCTGGATTTTTAAAAATATTTTTCTCTGAGAAAACAAGGCAGAAAGTGGTGTAAGAAATCTTAATAGGTATTGACTTACAAAATATAATCAGTACTTTCCTATTATTAGGTTGCCATTTTGATATGCAGAAGAATGAAGCTAGATATGCACCTCTCACTACATACTAAAATCAACTCAAAATGGATTAAAGACTTAAGCATAAGACCTGAAACTGTAAAATTACTAAGGGAAAATATAGGTGAAACACTTTAGGAACTAGGTCTGGGCACAGACTTTATGAACATGAGCCCAAAAGCACAAGTAGCAAAAGAAAAAATAAACAAATGGGACTATATCAAACTAAAAAGCTTCTGCACAGCAAAAGAAACACTCAACAGAGTGAAATGACAACCTATAGAGTGGGAGAAAATTTTTGTTAACTATGCATCTGACAAGGGATTAATAGCCATAAAATACAAGGATCTCAGGTAATTATACAGTAAAAAAAAAAAAAAATTTAAAAATGGGTAAAGGAGCTGAATAGGTATTTTTCAAATGAAGACACACAAATGGCCAATAGGTACATGAAAAAATTCTCAACATCTCTAGTCATCAAGGAAATGCAAATTAAAACTACACTGAGATACCTCCTCACCCCAGTTAGACTGGCTATAATCAAAAAGACGGTGAATAATAAATGCCAGCAAGAGTGTGGAGAGAAGGGAATGCTCCTGCACTGTTGGTGGGACTGTAAATTAGTACAACCACTATGCAAAACAGTATGGAGGTTTCTCAAACAACTACAGATAGATCTTCCATATGATCCAGCAATCCCACTTCTGGGTATATACCCAGAGGAATGGAAATCATCATGTTGAAGGGATACCTGCACTCGCATGTTCATGGGATCTCTGTTTACAATAGTCAAGACATGGAATCCAAAATGTCCATCAATGGATGATTGGATAAGGAAACTGTGGTAAATATACCACAGTGGAATACTACTCTGCCATATAAAAAAGAATGAAATACTCCCATTTGTAACAACATGGATGAATCTGGAGAAACTTAATGTTGAGTGAAATAAGCGAAGCACAGAAGGATAAATACTGCATGTGCTCACTCACAAGTGGCAGCTAAGAGAGAAAGAAGGAAGGAAAGAAAGACCACTGTAGTGCACTGGACTTACAGAGGGAGAGAAAATATCTTGGGATACAAAGTGGAGTGTGTGTGTGTGGGGGGGGGGGCGGAAGGGGCAGGGGGAGAGAGGTTGAGGATAATTGAGCAGGGGACACAGGTGTAAAATGCAATTTGTGGTAGTGGGTATGCTACCAGTATGAATCTGGCCTTCACATCTTGCACACGAAGGGTGATAATCAGCTCTGTATCTCCAATAAAAAAAATTTTTTTTAAATGGTATAAAATATAAGAAGTGATTTGGAGTAGAGAAAAATGTAAATTATTTCATTTTACCTTACTTCTTTATTTACCCTTGGCTCATTCACATAAAAACCAAACCACCCACAAAATTCAAATTCTAATTTTGTCAGAAGCAAAAATGTCTTAGCAGTGCTTCTGTTCTCTGAATGGCAGCCTAACATTATGTGTAGGATGGACATGTAGAAACTCGCAAATATGTAAAGAATTGGCATTCTGGCATTTATCACCACTGAGTAGAAAATTGTATCAGATATACAATTCTATTTCCGAAAGAGAGTGTTATCAAATGTTGGGAACAGCTGGCTTGACAGATTGTCCTTGTTTGTCCCCAGCTTAGGTTTTGTTGAGCACTTCAGCATGTATTGGGTATGCTATTTAGGTTACATATGACATTTTCAGTACCTCTTAAAAGGTCAGAATGACAGATGGCTGGGTGTAATATTCTCTACTGAAAATATTTATACAGTGATCAGCACTTATGTATTTTTTAAATACTGCTTTTTACTTCGAGTGATATGTAAAAACTTGATTTTAGGAGACCCCAGTTCCAGTGCTGACTTTTATAACTCCTGAGTATGACACATAATGTGATGAAATAAAATAATATCAATGTCTACTATGTAGGGTTATTGTGAGAATTTAATATATAAAAATATATTGCAATTCTAAAGTGCCATATGAATACTAGCTTTTTTCATTATACCTGTTGCATATGCTTATTTATTATATGAATAAACACATACCAATTTCTCAAAAACTAACTAACTAAATAAATAGGTGTTAGGATCCACATCCAACAGATACCTGGTTTCCTCATATGACAGCTCCACTGTCATCACAAACTAACCATTATGTAGTAATCAAGTCAGCATCTCTTTTCATTATATAGAAACACTATTAGTATTGTAAGCACTATTTTACACAGTACATTTACTTAGATATTTAATGAAACAGGAGAAGGTTTAACATAATGTATCTCAGATCATACAACTTCATAATTACCCCGTTAAGATGGCTCTACCCCAAAATCTAACTGCTAACTGAGGGTGGTGACTGGAGTTGTGTGTCAGCCTCACCCCTGATGAGTCTTCTGCTTCTCTCTCTCTCTCGTTTTCCCTGCTAGATCCTCAATCCCTCCTGTTTTTGCCCTACTTTTCTACACCTTCTTACATGGAGCATATTAGTTCTACTCTAAACCTTCCCCCCAAATGACATATGCCATGATTTATAAAGCCTGGCTCTTCTAGTAATCACTCACCAGGGTCAACCTTTCTAAAGAGTAGTTAGATCGTTTTAAATAATTGTGCTCCCAGTTAAATAGGATACCTAAATACACACATTGTTATGTGAGAAAAACTCTGTTAGTGTTTAACCTACTCTAGTGAACTGTAGAGATGAACTGATACAACTTCACATCAATAATTCTTAAAAAGAAATATTAGCTATACAGTACTTAAATAAAGTGTCTATTTTAAAGGTAGTTTGGTTCTAACATTTATTATGTAGAGTTAAAACTGTCATTAATTAAAGAAGATTGCATGTTTCTGTTGATGTAACTGCAAAAATTTTCTTAAAAATCTCTGTGACTCTCCATTTAGTGACAGTATTGTTTCCATCTCTAATCAATTTAAACTGTAATGCTCATTTAAGAATTACTTTTATACTTTTGTATAAAGTGGCCTACCTCTTTTATCTTTCTCATCTTTCAAGGAATTGTAAAGAATTATTACTTTTTCTTAATCAATCTAATTGTAAATTGTTCATTGAGTATTTCATGAGTTAAATCAAATAAATTTATAAACTTGAATATCCTAGGGACAGTTGAAGAAG
The DNA here is from genome assembly GCF_000696425.1 of Galeopterus variegatus. NCBI lineage: Eukaryota > Metazoa > Chordata > Mammalia > Dermoptera > Cynocephalidae > Galeopterus > Galeopterus variegatus. The sequence continues at coordinate 89,946 of NW_007733360.1, read as the reverse complement.
GAAAGAAACATTTAAACATGTTTAGCTTCTGCGTGTAAGGTATACTTCCCATAAATATTTTTTTGTACTTAAGATACATTTTTGTTTTTACAGT
>NW_007733360.1:88200-89712 GCF_000696425.1 Galeopterus variegatus | reverse complement strand
TGATGTAACTGCAAAAATTTTCTTAAAAATCTCTGTGACTCTCCATTTAGTGACAGTATTGTTTCCATCTCTAATCAATTTAAACTGTAATGCTCATTTAAGAATTATTTTTATACTTTTGTATAAAGTGGCCTACCTCTTTTATCTTTCTCATCTTTCAAGGAATTGTAAAGAATTATTACTTTTTCTTAATCAATCTAATTGTAAATTGTTCATTGTATTTCATGAGTTAAATCAAATAAATTTATAAACTTGAATATCCTAGGGACAGTTGAAGAAGGAAAGAAACATTTAAACATGTTTAGCTTCTGCTTGTAAGGTATACTTCCCATAAATATTTTTTTGTACTTAAGATACATTTTTGTTTTTACAGTAGAGATTGTTTGTTAAAATATTCTAATACATTTTGGTGAATGCTCTCTTTTTATTTTATTTTTAGGAAGCTTTTACAGGTTTATATTTAAATTTATAAAACTTTCTGCTTTTGAGTTTCAATTGAATATGTCAACTGGATAAATAATGATAAATATTTATATCCCGAGAAGATTGGAAATACACGAAAGGAGTGTTCTTATTTAGTAGACAAATATGTTTTTAAAACACATACTCAGAATTCAAACAACATGCAAATCTGGCAAATATTGGTTCACATAAAACTAGGATGGCTTTAAACTTTTTTTGGAAAATAATATTCTGGTGTTTATGTCCATCATGGAAGAAGATTGTGGCATTCATACCGGTGGACACTAGAGAATTTCTCAGTGTAGCTAACATACAAGTGCATCAAGATCTTTGTATTATTGCCCTCAGTAGCACACTTTCTCACCTTGATAAGGGTCATACATCCTTTCTTGCCATGTCTCTCTGTAGATGTGGGATATTCTCTCTCCCTATTTTCAGGCTTAACTTTGCGACCTACTTTAACCAAGAGAATGTGAGCCTATATGATGTATATCATACATGACTAGAAGCTGTAAATGCATTTGTATGGTTCAGTCAGTCTTCTTGCTCCTGTCTTCTTCCATAAGAACAGCTTGCTCCACTTCAGAGCACAAAATAAAATAACTTGAGGGGTGGAGCTGAGCCTGATAGAGCTGAGGTGATGCACTTCAGAGCCGCAGCCAACCTACAGACCTTTGCAGGAGAAATAACTTTTTGTTGCTGAAATACATTGAGATTTAGGTATTATTTTCTTGCCACAGCAAATGCTGACAAATAGCCTTTCTAAAAGTATGTTGCAAAGGGAAAATAAAACAAACAAATAAGTAAAAACAATATTTGTGGTTATCTATTGACTTATCTCACTCCAGGTCTCTCCTTCATTCCTTCCTTTATTCAACAAATATTTATTACTAGCATGAACTCCCATTTGCTACTGGGAATAAAAAGGTTATAGAAAACTCCAAATTTCTCCCCTCAAAAAATCTACTATGTAACAGAGCAGTTTGCATTAATATTTTAAAAATTATTTTCTCTTATAAAATAGGTATAAGTTCATACCTATTGACATCA
>NW_007733360.1:83710-86884 GCF_000696425.1 Galeopterus variegatus | reverse complement strand
TAAGAAACTCCAGTACATTTTACAAGTTAGCCTGAATTACCCCGGGAGTTGGCTTTGTACCCCCTGTTTTTTATTTAGACATCATCCCTTCCAATACAGAGACCATACTTGTGAGTGGAATGATTTTCAGATCTCTAAATTGGATGTGTATTAAATATAAGATATTTCCCTGTCCTTCCTTATTTCCTTCTTTCTTTTACTTATTTTATTCATTTTAATAAAATTCTATTTCTAGCTCATTTTCCTGGGTGGTCAAAAAATATATAAATAAAAGTTAGCTTCCTTTTCCTGAATTGGACATTATTCCATATCATGGTGTTGAGAAACTGGGAATTCAAGGGTGGTGGTGGTGGTAAATCTGATCATTGACTCATCTGTCAAGACAAGTTTCAGTGAGATTGCTTGAAATATCTTTCTGTCACCCTGGCTCCTTTAGAACTGGTGATTCTCTCTCATGCATATGCGCCTTGAATGTTCATAGAAGTGGAGAGATGGAAGCACATTCTTCACAATGACGTATGCTTGGGACATAGAGACCTTTGTGAAACTATAAGCATGTCTGCTGGATTTACCATGCATCATTCCAAATCTTGCAATTAACAAAAAAAGAACCTGGAAAAGCAGAAAGTTCAACAATCTCCATGAACCAATCAGAGTGCTGACTGATCTACCTGGACAAGGCACAACCAGACACCAAAAGTGGACAGGGAAGAAATGTTACATGAAGTTCTTCAGGAAGAAGACAGATGATATCAGAGAGAAATCTTGGATACACACAAAGAAATTAAGAGTAATGGGAAAGTCTGTTTTTGTCAGGATTGTTTATTGATATCTACCAACAATGAACAATCAGAAATTGGAATGAACAGACACTTCACCAAAGAAGATCAGAGCATCTTCTTTGATGAGTGTAATTAACTATTACAGGAGAAGATGCTCAACATCATTAGTCGTTAGATAAATACAAGCTAAAACCACATTGAGATACTTCTAGATACATATTAGAATCACTAAAATTAAGAAGAGTGGTCAACCAAGCCTTGGCAAAGGTGTGGAGGGAAAAGAATACTCATACATTGTTGTTGGGAATGTAAAATTACACAACCGTTTTGGAAAATAGTCTTTTTGGTTTCTTAAAGTGTGAAACATAAACCTGGAACATGATCCAGCCATTTCATTTAGCTATTTAAGAAGATAAGACATGATATCTAAAAGTAATGTGAGGCCCTAGATGAAATCCTGGAACAGAAATTTAAAAAAGATCATTAATTGAAGAACTGGTGAAATCTAAAGAGTCATTTTAGTTAATAGTATTATAGCAAAGTTAATTTCTTAATTTTTAACATTGTACCTTGGTTATATAAGATACTGGCATTAGGGAAAGCTGGGTGAAGTGTACATAGAAGCTATCTGTACTATATTTGCAACTTCTTTATAAATCTACAATTATTTTATTTTATTTTTTAAGACTTTATTTTTGGAGCAGTGTTAGGTTCATGGCCAGATTAAGAGTATGGTACAGGGATTTCTCATATAATCTTTGCTCTCTCACATGCATAGCCTCCCCCGTTACCAATACTTTCCATTACAGTGGTGAATTTGCTACAATTGATGAACTACATTGACACATCATCATAACCCAAAGTCCATAGTTTTCAGTGGGGCTCCCTCTTGGTGTTCTATATTCTGTGGGCTAGGACAAACTTACAATGGCACCTATCCATCATTATAGTGTCATACAGTGTTTTCTTTGTCCTAAAAATCCTCTGAGCTCTGCCTCTTCATCCCTCCTCCCACCCCTGGCCCCTAGCAACCACTGATCTTTCTACTGTCCACAGGTTTGCATCTTCCAGAATGTCATAGAGTTGGAATCGTACAATATATAGCCTTTTCTGATTGGCTTCTTTCACTTAGTAATATGCATTTAAATTTCCTCCTTGTCTTTTCATGGATTGATANACAGTGGTGAATTTGCTACAATTGATGAACTACATTGACACATCATCATAACCCAAAGTCCGTAGTTTTCAGTGGGGCTCCCTCTTGGTGTTCTACATTCTGTGGGCTAGGACAAACTTACAATGGCACCTATCCATCATTATAGTGTCATACAGTATTTTCTTTGTCCTAAAAATCCTCTGAGCTCTGCCTCTTCATCCCTCCTCCCACCCCGGCCCCCAGCAACCACTGATCTTTCTACTGTCCACAGGTTTGCATCTTCCAGAATGTCATAGAGTTGGAATCGTACAATATATAGCCTTTTCTGACTGGCTTCTTTCACTTAGTAATATGCATTTAAATTTCCTCCTTGTCTTTTCATGGATTGATANTGGCTTCTTTCACTTAGTAATATGCATTTAAATTTCCTCCTTGTCTTTTCATGGATTGATAGCTCATTATTTTAGTACTAAATAATATTCAATGGTCTGGATGTACCACAGTTTATTCATTTACCTATTGAAGCATATCTTGGTTGCTTCCAAGGTTTTGCAATTATGAATAAAGCTGCTATAAGAATCTATGTACACGTTTTTGGGTGAATGATAAGTTTTCAACTACTTTGGGTGTATTGTAGAGTAAGACTTTGATTAGTTTGATAAGAAACCACCAAATGGTCTTCCAAAGTGGCTGTACCATTTTGCACTCTTGCTAGCAATGAATGAGAGTTCCTGTTTCTCCATATCCTTGCCGGCATGTGGTGTTGTCAGTGTTCCAGATTTTAGACATTGTAATAGGCATGTACTGGTATATCATTGCTGTTTTAATTTACATTTTCTATGGATGACTAGATTTAAAAAAATTGTAGCATATATTTGCAATGGAATTTTGTTCAGCTTTAAAATAGAGAAAGATTCTGCCACTTGTGATAACACAGATGAACCTGGAGGACACTATGGTAAATGAAATAAACCAGACATAGAAAGAAAAATGTGGCATGATCTCCTTTTGTATGTGGAATGTTAAAAAATAATTGAGTACATAGAACGAGGTAGAGGTGGGGGTGGGGGGAGGAGGGAAATAGGTGGCAAAATGTAGGCCAATGAGTGTGAAGTTGCAGTTATGCAGAATGAATAAATCTAGAGACCTAAGATACAAAATGAGGACTTTAGTTGATAATATTTTGCTGTATACTGCAAACTTTCTAAGAGAGTAGGTATTAGGCACTTTCACTAC
>NW_007733360.1:81726-82402 GCF_000696425.1 Galeopterus variegatus | reverse complement strand
CTAGTTAATATCAAACTTTGTCTCTGGTCTTTGGGTATTTTGTTTTTTCTTTCAGTTCTGTATTGGATTATTCACTATTCCCATTACTGAAACTCTGTACTAGAACTAATCTGTTGTCCTTCGCTTACTTCTAAAGTTGGGGAACTTCTGTAGGGACCAGTACTTGCGCCCTGTGGCTGAGCTAAAAAGCTGTTTTACTGCTGATTCCCTGTGGAAGGCTTTTTGAGCAGCTCAGGTTTTCATTGTTGACCTAGTATGTACTTCTGGGTCTTGTGAGTTCTGGTAAACCTGGGTTGTGTGAAAACTCTGGTCTGGGGCTGAGACTTTTCAGCAAACTGCACTCCCTGCAGTTCTATATTCCTGACCAGTCTCCACTCAGTGGTCCTATACTGATTAGAGGGCAGATCAGCCATCCATGCTGTGCCCCAATATTCCCCTGGTAGGCCTGTCTTCCCCACTGCTGGACTCCAAACTTTCCATGGGACAGGTTGTGCTCTGGTCTATTATGATGACTCACTAGCCTCTGAATGGCTTCTTTTTTCAGTTGTTGTGGCTCCTCACTCCTGTGTGGGTCCACAGGAACCCTGTTAGTGGTCTTGCTGGCCTGAAGGCCATCCAGGCCCTCTTCTCCCCTGCTGCCTCCAAGCAACTTAATTCAAAAGGCACAACTGTGACT
>NW_007733360.1:80091-81162 GCF_000696425.1 Galeopterus variegatus | reverse complement strand
AAAGATGCTCTACATTATATGTAATCAGGGAAATGCAAATTTAAACAATTATTTTAAAATTAAAAAAATAATATATAAACTATCTTAAAATATGCTGTAGCTACCCTTCTTTTAGACAAGAAAATCTTATTGAAAAGAAAGTGTTGGCGTCATACCGTGGAATGGCAGAAGAACGTGAAATTCTAAGTGCATTGATGACATCAAGAGTTAAGAGGTGTCTCCTTAGTCCATTGGTGTTGCTGTTACAGAATGCCACAGTCTGATTAATTTATATATAACAGAAATTCCTTTCTTACAGTCTAGAAGAGGAAAGTACAAGATCAGGTTACCAGCAGGCTTAGTATCTGATAAAGGCTCCATCCTTATGACTTAATTACCTCCTAAAGGCCCATCTGTTAATACTACCAATTGGAGAATACATTACAACATATTCATTTTGGGGGACACATTCAGGCCATAGCAAGAGATGAATATTACTCCTAGAGACTGTAACTTACATTCAGCCACAATTTCTGAAAACTTTTTCAAATATATTCAAACCTTAGACTTTATTTTCTTCAGTTATTATAACTATCCTACATACTGCTAAGAAAAGATTTGATATGTTGGGTTAATATCAATCATCTTTGGAAACTTGTGGTTTTGTCTTGTTTTGTTCCTGTTGTTGGTTTTATTTGTTCCCTTTATTTTGTTTGTTCCCTTTATTTTGTTTGTTCATTGGTGTATATGTGTATGTGTTCATATATATTTTACTATGTTTGTACTTCTACTATTTATTATTACCTCATGATGAGTTTTTAGTGTTCCAAAAAAATTAATGTCATCTAGTTCTATTTCAGGTATGTGCATATTCCTAATCAGTATGGGAATCTATGGTCCTTTTTCTAATCTGGTATTACCACAACTTGCTTCTTAGGAGTCAACTCTTACAAAATTTTACTGATAATATGGCAATAAAAATATTCTAACGTAAAACTAATTTATTTAATTGATTCTTATTTAAAATTATGAACACTAAAATAGCTTAATATTACAGTAAAACCAACCTTATCTAATATTAGGAATATACTT
>NW_007733360.1:50872-79686 GCF_000696425.1 Galeopterus variegatus | reverse complement strand
ATGTGTTCATATATATTTTACTATGTTTGTACTTCTACTATTTATTATTACCTCATGATGAATTTTTAGTGTTCCAAAAAAATTAGTGTCATCTAGTTCTATTTCAGGTATGTGCATATTCCTAATCTGTATGGGAATCTATGGTCCCTTTTCTAATCTGGTATTACCACAACTTGCTTCTTAGAATTCAACTCTTACAAAATTTTACCGATAATATGGCAATAAAAATATTCTAATGTAAAACTAATTTATTTAATTGATTCTTATTTAAAATTATGAACACTAAAATAGCTTAATATTACAGTAAAACCAACCTTATCTAATATTAGGAATATACTTATAAAGGTGCTAGTCACGTTTCATTTTCTTTCAAGGATAAAACTTTGGAGATCTATTGAATACAGCAAATGTTTCAATTTTGACTGAAATTAAATGCCGATTCATGAATGTTCTTGTGATAAACATATTAAGAGAATACTATACTTAATATTCTTAAACTCCTCACTTACCCATAGATTATAGTTGGCCTGGTATAAATGAAGCAAGCTGTAATTTATAACTACAAGAAACACCAGGGTAGGAGCCACTAAACAAGGTGGCATAAAAGTAGTAACTTTTGTTATTGTCATTTACTCCTGCATTTTAAGAGAGAGAATTACCAACTTATCCCTTGATTCCGTACTTAGAGAAAGCTCTAAATTGCCATTTCTAGGAACAGTGAAGCATAAGCCTGGATGTTAGAATTCAACATCCTTTATTGTAGGGAGAGAGGACTTCGTTAATTAAACATCCATAGTGTGCTAAGTGCTATAGAGGACAATAAAGACAGGTCTTTGTCAGTGTGGAGAATGGAAGTCATTTCCTCCTGGGACCTCTATGGCTGAGTTAAGTTCTACCCATCAAAGAAAGGAACATGGTGCAGGCATTGTTATCTTTGGAAGTCACACTTTGGCTATTAATGCTTTATGATTCAATTGTAGCAAAAGTCACATGAACAAAGATGAGCCACTTTTTGCACAATTTGAGTTTATTAGATTCTGGAATTGAGCTCCACCAAAACCCTTGCTACCCTCTTTGCCCTCCATCTCTAGCAAAATCCTATTTAATGACCAAGTCCCAATTCAAAAGTCACTTCCTTTGTAAAGCCTTCTCAACTCCCTTAAGCACTGAGTTGCTATCCTCTGCACTTCCAAAGAATGTTTCCTTATTCTACTGAGTAGTTTACTGCTTTGGATTGTTATCGATCTTTTCATTGTTTGTTCCAAAGTAAACTGTGAATTCTTTGAGCAAAGTGACATTTTGTTGTTGTTGTTTTCCAGTAGCGATCAAAAGTAGAAAATATGAAGAAAATGAAAGAAATGGCAAAGTGGTGGTTAAGAAATACATGATTTTAAAAGAGAAAGCCCAGAGAAAGATTCTGCTTCCTAGTAAACATTCATTTTTTTTTTATTTTATCAATATACAATTTACTTGATTTTCGTGTCCCTTTACTGAATGTTTGGGTCTAGTCAATCCTCTGTACTCTTCAGTGCTATCACTTAAAGGGGCTTTAGAGAAGCGAGAGTGTGATCTCATTCTATCGAATGATGGTACTCACTATAGTGCCTGTAAAGCCAGTTGTTGTCAGTAATTAATATACAAATCACTAACTGTGCATCTCTCATCCAGTAGTTTTAATCACTGTGTAGAAGTGGAGCCTCCATCAGTGAACAGGAGAAGTGGTTCTCTTCTAAGCTGTGATAGAAAACATTTGTGTGCAAATTTGGGAAAAAAAACACACTTCTCTGTCTGTTTTAATTCCCGTTTCTATAAAATAAAGAGTTTAAGATAAGTTATTAACTTTGCCAAACCTCAGTCACCAGCAATCATTGCTCTATGCCTCTGCCTTTTTTTTTTTTTCCTACTTAAGCTAAAAGAACACCTAGGACAGAATTCAGCTAGAAGCATAGTTCACAGAGGTAGCATTAAATAATAATCTGAAGTTTCTATTCACATGATAAGTGATATTAAGAAATCACTTTTTCCTCCTATTAGCAATATCCCCTCTAAAATTCTAAGGTGGAATGCCCTTTTCTGGGCTTTAATCTGAGGTAACAAACTTCAAAATATATGGGAGATAACTTTACAGAAATGTTCACTTGTATATATGTATGTTGGTACATGTGTGTTTTCTTTCTTGGCATTTAAAGGAAAAATTGATAGATTCTGTAGTGTTTTAAAGTCCCTTAGAGTGTTTTTGTTCGGTTCCATAATTTTTCATGTACCAACTGCATATATTTTTTCTCCTTAGTGGAATTTTCTTACACATAGAGTGATGTAATATTAGTAGTGGTTGTTTAGTGTATCCAAGTTCGAGGTGAATTCATCATAAAAGTTAAAAATAGATAGGTCTCTTGCTCATCTTAGATGCTAGTATCACTCATAGATAAATAAATCAATCTTCTTAGAATTGTTCAGAAAGAGATGAATAGAAATTTCAAAAACTCTGTGGATGAAGTAAAACCCTAGGTTTGCTTTACTTTCTTAACATTCTTTTTTGAGTGTTCACATTTATTTATTTATTTAAATTGAGAGATAAAATTGTATGCATTTTCTTATATTGATTCAGCTTAATCATTAAGTGGTTGCAACTTGGCATATTTTCAGCTGCCTGAAATTGTGCAGTGGATATAATGCATACTGGACCCTAAGTACTAAATCTATACAGTGTTGATCCCATAAATAGCATTTGAAATGTCTGGCATAAAAAAAGAGGGAAAGAAAGAAAGAAAAAAGAAAAAGCATAGTGCACTATAATTTTTGGTGATGAAACAGAGAAATGAGATGTGTTGACATCAACTTTTGCTTTGTGTGCAGGTAGAGTAGCTGTCCTTTTATAACAGGTTGAACAGGCAGTGTAAAGGTATTCTGCCCACATTGCACTCTAAATTTAACTCACAGTGTGAAATTTTTCACTTTGCTTTTATTCTCTGATTAAAATTCTAAGTATAAAATATCCATGGTATCTTATTCCCATCTATAAAGCAAACATGCAAAGGTATTCAGGACATAATAAGACTTAGTCATTCAGATCATAAGATAAAATTTTGAATTAGGATTATGTTTATTCTTATGCCTGAATGAGATCAGTCTTCTTAAAAGAATGCGAAGTTTGATACGAATGGGTAATGCATTGCTCTCAGAATGATATTGAAACAATTAGCACATTTACCATTCTCACCAGTCCTTTGTGATAAATGACAAATGAACTATACTGCTGTATCTTCTGTTATAGAATATTTCAAAAATTCAACCACATTGTAGATAAACTATTGATCAAATAATTGGTTCCAAGTGCCTATCTTAACTAATAAACTGCAGTATAATAATCACTCAGTATTTCCTCGTTGATTAGTAAGAACATGATTTATGTCATACTTTTAATGTCAAGAAGGCTTCCGTCACCGTAAGCCCAGTTTCTTGTTCATATTTCCTCTCCATCATTTAGTGTGTGCTTCAGGACTATTTTAACTAATTTTAACACCCCCTTAAATGTAGCATTAACAGCAAGCTGTAAATGTTGTAAATCTAACTCATAACACATTCAAATAACAGTATATGTGTTTCTTATATTTCTTTTATTTGGGGGTATATGTGCTACATATATCTTCCATTCAGGCAGATAATTGTGATTTGATTAAGTACCAACTAAGAAAACAATGCTTTTCACTCACCTTTGAAGGGAAATATGGAGAAAGTTATGAAGAGGTCTTTATTTATTTATATATATTTTGGTAAAGAAAAGGTGTTTGCACACTATAAAAATAACAGAAAATATTTAGAATATATATTATTTCTAAAGCATTTCAACTTTTTAGAAAATTATGCATGTATGTCTTTTTCAAAGACATGCGAATACTAAATCTACTTATGCTTACATTTTTAAAAATACTTTGTGCTTTATGATATATAGCCTTGATTTCCTTGGATGACTATTACCGTCATCATTATCATCATTGTAACCATCACTAAACAGTATTTAATAATCAGTTCACAGATCATTTTAAGCAAAAATGACATAATTATATACAAATGTAGAAACATTTTACAACAATCAATTTATATTTTAATGGGAAGATACATCATATGGAATATTTTATTGATAACAGCATACAATTGTGATAAAAATAAGGGAAAGAGTAAACTGAGATTCATATATAATGTAATGAAATTATACACAATCTCAATGTATCCTTACTCTAGTGCTTCCCACCTAGAAACTTTCATAGCTTCTGATATGAAGTTCAGCCAACCTGAGGTTAGCCTGCATTGTCTTCAAAATTGGTAGGTCCTAGATTTGTCTCAATGCTGAGATTTTCTATTTAGTGTGTATAGGTACCCATGTATCCAGAAACAACCCATTCCCCTGCTGTACACATTTAGCTTATGCAACTGAGCTTTGAGCAGATTACCCACCTCCAGCAGTCCTCCTGGCTTTAACTTACTTTCCTCCACAATTATCTCTACCATGTCTCCACACATCATACTGGACTTCCATAAATATTAATTCCTTCCTCAACTTAGATCATCCTAGGTCACTGTGTAAAGTTGCTTTTTACACTCAGAGCTCAAGACACAATGTGGAGGTTCTGGAAATGTCTCTGGTTTATTCCAACCATGATCTAACTTTCTCCATCTCTCAGTGGGGTTCTTAAGATTTTGACAATACAGTCTGAGCATTTGCCTAATGAGGTAAAGGTGGCTTCTCCATAAAGCAATTTTAACTGCTTAATTTCTAACCAACTTAAACATAAATACATGTTTGCACATTTCAGTTGGGTTTACCAAATTTTCTTTGCTTAGGGTTCACCTATATTATTTTATGTATAAACGCATATACATTTGATTTCTGCAGAAAGAAAAAAGAAAAAAAAAATGTTCTTGTTACATTGTTCCTCCAAAGGATGACACTTCATACCTGAGGATTATTTTATGTATAAACGCATATACATTTGATTTCTGCAGAAAGAAAAAAGAAAAAAAAAAATGTTCTTGTTACATTGTTCCTCCAAAGGATGACACTTCATACCTGAGAGTATGAATGCTTATTTAACATTAAAATGAATCTTTATAGCTTGCTTGACCAGTTAATTTTCTTTAACTTTTCACTACTAACTGACTCAAGAAACTCAGACAGTTGTTTTGTTGGTTGGGTACGCCTAGAAAGTACCATTTTTAAAGGACCAGCAGAGATATTTATAATTACCGGATCTTTGATAAGTGAGTGTTATTAATGGCAATAAGCATGACCTTACCCTCCCCAATGCCTATTTCAATGAAGAACTTTAATACCACAAGTGGATTTCAGTCACACACTGCAGAATGTTATGGTTACCTTTCAAATTCCATTTGTATGATCTTCTTAAATGTACTGATCTGATGGAAGTAAATTTAATATCTAGGAATATAAATATATCTAGAGGCATTGGTGAAGCCTGCTCTAAAAGAAAGTGAGAAGACATGCCACATCAGAGAAAAATGACTGAGTGGGAAGAAAGTCCTGACTTTTCAACAGAGCTTCACATGAACTATTTCAATAACCATACTTGTAAGTACTGTGTGTTCTGAACTGTTTGCATTTTTTGTGTTCTGCCATTATTTCCTATTCCACAATAGAACAAATGAAAGCATTGAAGAATTTTCTTTACGTAAGAAGAAATTAAGAAGTTTGGAAAACTCAGGGAATATACCTGTAGATGCAGCTATATTCTAAATGAAATAATTGAAAAGGAATACATTAATTAACACAACAGCATCAGCCCACTCAATGTGCATGTGTGTGCATATGGGTGTGTGCGTGTGTATATACACAGTGATTTTAGAAGTGCTACCAAGTCCTACAAAATAATTCCAAAGTTTCTAACCTCTAACCTCATTAATACTACTAAAATGTACCATTTATTTATTTACAATGAATAATTCTCTTTCTAATTTGTCTTAGTGGTACTACTTATATATGCAGCTCTTTCAGATTTTCTCCTAAATATGAAGTAAAGTCATTGGAGGGGTTGGGGTGCAGCAGAGGCATGATGTTATGTTAAAAAGAATTCTCTTGGCTGATATGTGAAGAGAAGCCTGTAGTAATGCAGAATATAGAAGGCAGACTAGTGGGAGGCTGTTATTGTGGTCCCAGTAGGATATTATGGCAGTTTGAAGAAGGATAGCAGTTGTGAAGTTGGTGAAAATTGGTCAAATTGAGACATATTCTTTAGAAAGAGCCAGTAAATTTGTGCATGGATTATTTGTGGGATGTAAGATGAAGAAGAGAAATCTATCATGATGCCATGATTTTGGGCCTGGGTAACTTAGAAGGAAAAAATCATGGAGGAGCATTGTCACCTACCTGTCTAGTCACTTAAAACATTCCCTGTGCCTACCTCTTTCTTATGCCAGAGGGTTTCTCCATCCTCATTACTGAGACCACATTCAGGCCTGCTCTCTCATTCCTCATTTGAACTACCCACCACTCTTCTCAAGCACTCTTACAGGCCATCTTCATCCTAAATCCTCTACATTACAAATCCCAGCCCCCACAAGAAGAAACCATGACATCCAGCCTATAGGGGAATATGTTAAGATGACATCAGATTGAATCATCTTCATCTGGCAGGGTATTTAACTGCAGTTTTTACGGATGACATTATATATAAGTGAGAGACAATGAAAGTACTTAACAGGCGAAACCCATGTTCTCTGTCTGAACCTCACCCCCTACTCTAGTCCCAATTTGTTGGGTCCAATTAAACTTCCTGCTTCCCAGACCAAGTAGGAGTTTCAAGTGGAAGATTTGTAAGTAATCTACTGCAAACATATTAGAGATATAATACACCCAATTTGTTGGGTCCAATTAAACTTCCTGCTTCCCAGACCAAGTAGGAGTTTCAAGTGGAGGATTTGTAAGTAATCTACTGCAAACATATTAGAGATATAATGCCTGTATCCTACATTTGTGGAGAGTTTTAGAATTAATATGTTGATGTAATTACGATTTGTTATATTGACATATATAAAGAGAGAGAGTGAATTTACTGGCTATCTTTTTTTTAAGTAAATGACAGAATTAAGTAAAAACAACATGTAGCTCGTCAAACATTGAACACAAGGTAACTAAAATTACTGTCACTGCAATTATCAGTAAGCTTTTAAGATTATAAGGGAAAAATGTGACAGCGCATGCATGATCTGAATCTTTTTCAGTCAATTGGTATGGTTTGTAGGCATTTCAAACTCCTATTCTTACAGAGAGTGGGCAGTAACACAAAATGTGTGAAGTGGAGGCATGTAGGATTACAAAGAGCTGGGTGTCTGCTGTTGAAAAGTGCGTGTTCCAAAGAGACGCTTACTTTCACATTTATTGAATAATGGCCACAGGAAAAACTGGCTCAACGACCACTAGTTTGAGATTACTGGTTAACAGTATCACTCCCCAAAATGTGTTTGTTTAGCAAAAATATTTTGCTTTACAACTGTGGTGGTCTACAAACCACCAGAATCAGACAGGTAGAAATTGCAGTTTTCCTGATAATAAAACTACCTTCCTTTGACTTTAGACACCCACTTTACCACTCTGATGATACACAATAGTCCACCATTTATGCTCCCTTTTAATACTTAAGGGCCTAATAACGATGTTTTTTAAAGTAGAAGGATGGAGGGTTAATACAAATAAGACACAGAAGAGAAGTACAAATAAACGGACTTAATATTTTGGCATAGACACGTATGAAATAATTACCTGTATGAGCTTGAAAGCTAGAAAATTTATTGAATGAACCAATGGATTCAATAGTCTGTAAAAAGCTTGAAATATTTGAAGTTGGAACATAATAAAATGTAAAAGGAATTTTCAACAGCCATTATCCTTTCACTTCCTGAAAGAATAATGAATCAAAAGCTTCATAAGCATTACATCTCTAATGTAAATTATTACTTAGCTATTGTGTATCCTAAAATAATCATGCAGAGTTTACTCTCATTTGAATAAATGTGTTTTCATTCAGTATTGTTCAAATAAGTAGAGAGGTAGCTTTGTGCTCTTAGGTAGGTTACAACCTGCTTCAGAAAAATGTTAACAAATGTTTTTTTTTTTTTTTCAATGGTGGATTATATGTGGTTTAAAATTATAACATTCAAAATCTTTTTATAAGATGAATATTTAAGCATGTTTATGACTTTTATTAGATAATTTATAACTGTGCATATAAAATTTTTAAATATGTTGTCTAATTTAATTAAAATCGATTTTATTACCCATTGTAGGAAGTGATAAAAGCAGATATAAATGAATCTGATGTGGTTCATGACCTGATAAAATCATGTCTAAACTTTAATATTTTTTAGAAAGCAATTATGTAAATATTTCAGTAATTGAAAACCCAGAAATAAATTTACATATTTATAGCCAGTTGATTTTCTACAAAGGTGCCAAGAATACACATTGAGGAAAAGGCAGTCACTATAATAAAAGGTGCTGGGAAAACTGGATATTCACATGCAGAATTTTAAAACTAGACCTCTATACCCTTATCTCTCACCATACATAAAAATCAACACAAAATATATTAAAAATCCAAATTTAAGACCTGAAACTATAAAACTACTAGAAAAAACACAGGGGAAATGTTACATGAAATTGTACTCATCATTGCTTTTTTGAACAAGACTACAAAGGCTGATGCTCCCTCCAGGTCTGAGGTGGGATGAGGGGCCACGTGGAGCCACATGGTTCTGCTGGCTGGCTGGCTCCAGCAGGATCATCTGCCCAGTGCTGGTTCGGGGCAGCAGGGCAGGGCCTGGAGCTTCCCTCCTGCCTGGGTCCAAGGTGGTGGGGTGGGGGTGGGGCAGCCTGGAGCCACTGAGTTCTGCTGGTTGGCTGGCAGGCACCAGTGGGCTCAACTTTAACATAACCACCACCACACCTACTGTCAAGTAAGACAGTTCACCCCCTGCAATAGCAACCAAGGCCACCCCACAGCCAACCTCAGTGTAATAGAAGCAAACCCCTTCCCAAATGACCAAGCATCAGCGAAAAAATACTAGAAGTACAAACAATAAAGAAATGACACCACTGAAAGGCTACAGTAATGCCCCAAAGTCAGACTCCATGGAACAGGGAATCCTTGAAATGTCTGAAAAAGAATTTTGAGTAATGATCTTAAGAAAACCTGAAGAAATAAAGGAAGACTCAATTAGAGAACACAATGAAACAAGAAAAAACATCCATAATATGAAGGAGGAAATCTACAAAGAGATTAATACCATAAAAAAGAGTGGAGCAGAACTTCTAGAAATGAAAGACTCACTCAACAAAATAAAAAACATGACTGAGAGCTTGAGCAGCAGGGTAGAGCAAGAAGAAGAAAGAATTTAAGAGCTTAAAGATGGTCTTTCTGAAATAACTCAGGCACACATACCAAAAGGAAAAAAGAATTAATAATAATGAGGAAAACATAAGAGAGATAACATACAATCTCAAGTGCTCTAACATCTGAACTGGGGGTATTCCTGAAGGGCAGGAGAAGGGAAATGGTATCGAAAACCTACTCAAGGAAATAGTAACAGAAAAATTCCCAGGTGTAGGGTAAGATACAGACCTTCAGATCCAGGAAACTCAAAGGTCCCCAAACAGATTCAACCCAAAAACATCCTCCCCAAGACATATTACAGTTAAATTTGCAAAGCTCAAAGACAAAGAGAGAATTCTACAAGCACCAAGAGAAAAGCATCAGGTCACTTATAGGGGAACCCCCATCAAACTAACAGCAGACTTCTCAACTGAAACCCTACAGGCCAGAAGAAAGTGGAATCATATATTCAAAATACTAAAAGAAAAAACCTGCCAGCCAAGAATTCTTTACCCAGAAAAGCTCTCTTTCAGAAATGAGGGAGAAGTACTATATTTCTCAGATAAACAAAAGTTGTTGGAGTTCACCACCACACGACCAACCTTGCAAGAAATTCTCAAGGGAGTCATTCGTCTGGATTCTGAGTAATGGTGACTATCATGATGAATACACAAGAAAGAGCAAAACCCACAGTTAAAACAAAAATGCCAGCAAGAAAGAGAAAGAAGCTAAACCATTCTGCCTTAAATCCCCAACTCACATTGAAGACAAGAAATAAAAGGGGAAATAATGATCAAAAGATATTTAAACCACCTAAATAGCAATTAAATGACAGGAATTAAACAACACTTCTCAATAACTACTCTAAATGAGAATGGACTAAACTCCTCATTCAAAAGACACAGATTAACTGACTGGATTAAAAAGATAGACCCAAATATATGCTGTCTTTAAGCATATACCTCACCTGTAAAGACACTCATAGACTAAAAGTGAAGGGATGGAAAAAGATATACCATCCAAATGGAAACCAAAATGGAGCAAGAGTAGCTATTCTTATATCTGACAAAATAGACTGTAAACCAAAAAACATTTACAAGACGAAGAAGGCCATTATATAATGATAAAGGGAACTATCCAGCTAGAAGACATAACAATCATAAACATGTATGCACCCAATACCGGAGCACCGAGATATATCAAGCAAACACTCTTAGACCTAAAGAAGGAGATAGGTCCTAATACATTAATAGTGGGTGATCTGAACACCACTCTCAGTATGGGACAGGACTTCCAGGCAACAAGTCAACAAACAGATACAGGATTTAATCTACACCCTAGACCAACTGAACTCGGCAGATATATACAGAACATTTCACCCAACAGCTAAAGAATACACTTTCTTCTCGTCAGCTCATGGTACATTCTCCAGGATAGACCACATATTAGGTCACAAATCTAGTCTCAGCCAATTTAAAAAAAATTGAAATCATTCCAACAATCTTTTCAGGCCACAATGGACTAAAACTGGAGATAAACAATAAGCAAATTGCTGAAAGATTTACAAATACATGGAAAATAAATAATAGGCTCCTGTTTGACCTATGGGTCCAAGAAGAAATTAAACAGGAAATCAAAAAATTTCTAGAAACTAATGAAAATAAAGATAAATCATACTAAAACGTGTGCAATACTGCAAAGCAGTACTAAGAGGGAAATTTATTACAGTAAATGCTTATATCAAAAAAATGGAAAGACTCCAAATAAATAACCTAATGCTATGCCTCAAAGAACATGAAAAACAACAATCCAAAACTAAAGGCAGTAGACATAAAGAAATAATTAAGATCAGAGCAGAACTAAATTAAATAGAGACCCCCAAAACAATAGAAAAGATTACCAAAACTAAAAGTTGTTTTTTGAGAAGATAAACAAAATAGACATACCATTAGCTAGATTAACAAAAAAAGGAGAGAAGACCCAAATAACAAAAATCAGAAATGAAAAGGGAGACATTACAACTGACACTACAGAAATACAAGGAATCATTAGAGACTATTATAAACAACTGTTTTGCAACAAATTTGGAAATCTGGAGGATATGGATAAGTTTCTAGACACATATAAATTACCAAGACTGTACCAAGAAGTGATAGAAAACCTGAACAGACCAATAACAAGCAAGTACATTGAAGCAGTAATTAGCAATCTTCCAACCAAAAAAAGCCTGGGTCCAGGTGGCTTTACAGCTGAATTCTATCAAACTTTTAAAGAGGAGTTAATACCAATTCTCATGAAACTTTTCCAAACAATTGAAACAAACTCTACTCTCACAAACTTACTCTGTGAAGCCAACATAACTCTGATACCAAAACCAGATAAAGACAGAACAAAAAAAAAGAAAATTACAGGCCAATATCCTTGATGAACCAGTATGCTAAAATCCTCATCAAAATATTAACAATTAGAGGGGCCGGCCCGGTGGCGCACTGGATAGTGTGCCGCTTGCGAAGCGCGGCGGCGCTCCCACCGGAGGGTTCGGATCCCACATACAGACCGGCTCCCACTCACTGGCTGAGCGAGGCACGCGTAATAACTTCGTATAGCATACATTATACGAAGTTATACGAGCCAGAACTGAACTGTGATGGGAACACGAAACTCTAAACTCTTGGGGCCCCTTGGTTAGTGATGTTGAGAGTGAAATAAGATGCATAAGCTTGGAAAAAGCTCCTGGAGCAAGGTCTCCAAGTCCACCAAGTCCAGACACCCAAATCAGATAAAGACACAACAAAAAAAGGAAATTACAGACCAATACCCTTGATGAACTTAGAGGTAAAAATTCTCAACAAAATAAAAGCAAACAGAATACAGAAGCACATCAAAAAATTATACACCATGATCAAGTGGGATTCATCCCAGGGATGCAAGCATGTTTCAACATATGAAAGTCAATAAATGTGATACATCACATCAACAAGCTCAAGGACAAAGACCATATGATCATCTCAATAGATGCTGAAAAAGCATTTGACAAAATTCAACATTCCTTCATGATAAAGACTCTCAACAAATTAAGTATAGAAGGAAAATATCTTAACACAACAAAAGCCACTTATGACAAACCCACCACCAGTATCATTCTGAATGGGGAAAAATTGAAGGCCTTCCCCTTAAGCATAGGAACAAGACAAGGATGTCCACTCTCACCACTTCTGTTCAGCATAGTGCTGGAGCAACTAGATACAGCAATCAGGCAAGAGAGAGAAATAAAGGGAATCCAGGTTGGAGAAGATGAATTCAAACTTTCCCTATTGGCAGATGACATGATACTATATATAGAAAAACCTAAAGACTCTTATCAAAAAACTCCTAGAGCTGGTTAATAACTTCAGTAATATTGCAGGATACAAAATAAATGCCCAGAAATCAGTAGCATTTATATACTCAAATAATGAATTAACAGAAAGAGAAATAAAGAAAGTAAGTCCATTTAAAATTGTCACCAAAAAAATACAATACCTAGGGAACAATTTAACCAAGGAGGTTAAAGACCTCTACAATGAGATTTATGAACCACTTCTGAAAGAAATTAAAGAAGACACAAAAAGATGGAAAGATATTCTATGCTCTTCGAATGGAAGAATTAACACTGTGAAAATGTCTATACTACTCAAAGTGATCTACAGATTCAATGCAATCCCCATCAAAATACAAATGACATTTTCCACAGAAATGGCAAAAACAATCTTACCTTTTGTATGGAACAACAAAAGACCCCGAATAGCCAAAGCAATACTGAGCAAAAAAACAGAACTGGAAGCATAACTCTGCCCGACTTCAAATTATACCACAAAGCTGTTGTAACCAAAACAGCATGGTACTGATATAAAAATAGATATTCAGACCAATGGAGTAGAATAGAGAACCTAGAAATCACTCCTCAGGCTTATAGCCATCTGATATTAGACAAAGGCAACAAAAATCTACATTGGGGAAAAGATTGCCTCTTCAACAAGTGGTGCTGGGTAAACTGGATATCCCAATGCAGAAGAATGAAACTAGATATGCATCTCTCACCATACACTAAAATCCACTCAAAATGGATTAAAGACATAGGTATAAGACCTGAACCTGTAAAATTACTAAGGGAAAATATAGGTGAAATATTTCTGCAGTTAGGTCAGGGCACAGGCTTTATGAACATGAGCCCAAAAGCACAAGCAGCAAAAGAAAAAATAAACAAATGGACTATATCAAACTAAAAAGTTTCTGCACAGCTAAAGAAACAATCAATGGAGTGAAAAGACAACCCACAGAGTGGGAGAAAATTTTTTCCAACTATGCATCTGACAAAGGACTAATATCCAGAATATAATTATACAGTAAAAAATAAATGACCGGGGCCGGCCCGGTGGCGCACTGGATAGTGCGCCGCTTGGGAAGCGCGGCGGCGCTCCCACCCAAGGGTTCGGATCCCACATACAGACCGGTTCCCGCTCACTGGCTGAGCGAGGCGCGGGAGCAACACCGAGGGTTGCAATCCCGTTGCCGGTCCCCGGTCCGGTACGGGGGCAACACTGAGGGTTGCGATCCGTTGCCGAACACAGAGAAAGACAAAAGACAAAAAAAAAAAAATAAAAAATAAAAAATAAAAAAAATAAATGACCCAATTAGAAAATGGGCTAAGGAGCTGAATAGACATTTTTCAAAGGAAGACATACAAATGGCCAACAGATACATGAAAAAATGCTCAACATCACTAGTCATCAGAGAAATGCAAATTAAAACCACATTGAAATACCACCTCACTCCTAGTTAGACTGGCTATGATAAAAAAGACAGTGAATAACAAATGCTGGAGAGGGTGTGGAGAGAAGGGAACACTGCTGCACTGTTGGTGGAAATGTAAATTAGTACAACCACTCTGGAAAACAATTTGGAGGTTTCTCAAACAACTACAGATAGATCTTCCATATGATCCATCAATCCTTCTTCTGGGTATATACCCAGAGGAAGGGAAATCATCATGTCGAAGAGCTACCTGCACTCCCATGTTTATTGCAGCTCTGTTTACAATAGCCAGGATATGGAACCAATCTAAATGTCCATTAATAGATGATTGGATAAGGAAACTCTGGTATATATACACTATGGAATACTACTCTGCCATAAAAAAGAATGAAATACTCCCATTTGCAGCAACATGGATGAACCCGGAGAAACTTATGTTGAGTGAAACAAGCAAAGCACAGAGGGATAAATACCACATGTGCTCACTCATATGTTGTGGGGGCTAAGAGAGAAAGGAAGGCAGGAAAGAAAGACCACAGTGGTCCCGTGATCCAAGAGTGGGAGGGAACATTCCTAGGGCTACAAATTGAAGTTGAGGGGAGAAGTGGGAGGGAGGTTGAGGGATAATTAGAAGGGGACAAACGATACAAAAGCAATTTCTGGTAATGTGTATGTCCCCAATATGAATCTGGCCCCCACATCAGGGGCAGGAGGGGGGACAATCAGCTTTGTATCTCATGAATATTTGAAAGAGAGAGAGAGAGAGAGAGAGAAATTCAAGAGCAAGCAAAACTAAATATTCAGTGTTTAGGAATATATACATAAATATTAAAACTATTTTTAAAATCAAAGGAGTGATTAACACAACCTTTAGTGTAGAGGTTACCTGTGAAGGGGAGGACATGATAAAGGAGGCGAACACAGGGGCTTTCAATGCTCCTTAACCAGAGTGATACATACATGTGTATTCATTTTGTAAACAAAAAAAAAAAAGTTGGCCCTGCGTTTCCTTGCAATTGATACTAAAAGGAAAACATGTGCTGTCATGCCATGTTTATCAATACCCAAACCATTTAAAAACATTTTTTAAAAGATAAAGATGCTAATGAAAATCACAACCATTTTTATTACTGTAACAAAACAGAGGATTTCTGGGCTCTTATATAATGGACACAACGTAACTTAGTGACTGAAACCCAAACAAACTTTTATAATAAGTGAAAAGAGTTTTGAAGGCTATTATATGAAGCTTATATAGTTTTTCAATTTTACAGAGATGATCTCTGTAAGCTATTTGTACATCAGCTAACAATGTGTAACAAGCAATAATGAGTACTAATAATGCTAATAACTATAATTCAGTTAGTGGTACATACCAGGCACAGCTGTATACTTTACATATATTAATTTGTTTGCTATTTGCAGCAATATTATGAGGTAATTACTATTCTTGTCTTCATCTCAAAGGTGAGAGGTTGAGTGATTTGCTACAGTCACATAGCTTATAAATAGCAGAAAGAGACTTCAAAGACCAGGCTGATTCCGAAGGACATTATCTGTCTTAATAACTAGACCATACCTTTTCTTCCTTTTCATAATTTAGTAGGTGCCATATAGTACAATGTTTTTATCATTGTTGATATGATTACATGTCTGTAAACTCTCAAGTAGACTCATTTACTTGTTCTGGTCATTCAGAATGGATAAACTTTCTCTTCTAAATTTTCTGTCTTGAGTCAATGTAGTTAAAATTGATGATTCTGTTAATATGACTATAACATATTGTAATATTTAAGCACACAGGATCCTGAGCTAGACTGCTAAGTATATGTTCTTATTCTACTACTTGCTAACTCAGTAACATTAGACAAAGCACCTCTCACAATTTATTTTCCTCATGTGTAATTTTTGAAATAATAACAAAAATAATAATAACAAACTTATAAGATTTACATGAGTCAAGATACAGTTAAGATAATTAGGTAATTATTAGTTAAGGTAGGTTGAGGGAAGGGGTTGCTAATTTTGATGGGGATAAATAAATACAAAAAATCATAAAAATCATTTCTGTTGTCTTCTTTGCATTATTTCCCCTAGATTTCAGTAGCTAATTTTGTTTCTTTGTGAAGGTGTCAAACAATTTGTACAAAAATACCAATATTTTGTTCTTTAGTTATTTCTTTCCTTTACCAAATGATTTCTAAAATATATGTAATAGGACATTTTTATGTAAAATTTTGTACTTTATCAACACATTGTAATTCCTATACATTGGAAACAAAAGATATAGAAATTACTCAGAATAACACTTATGATCTATTTTAATTTACCTGCTACAGTACAGTAACTTTAATAATAGCAACTGTTAAATAGCATAAGATATGACATGTAGAATTTTATTTGTAAAGCATTTAGAACTGGGTCTTCCACATACTGAGTGCCATGCAAGAAATAATTTGTAGTAGTAGCAGTAGTAGAAGGAACAACAGCTATGGCAGTAATTGTCCCATTAGACTTCAGTGGAGCTAAAGACAAAAATAGCGTAATTTACCATTGGATCTATAGCATCTAGTAACTCCTTAACAGGGTTCAGTGAATTAATGGATAATTTAATTAGCGGGTGAACAAAGAAATATCTAAACACATAAAATATGGCCAGCTATATTCTTCCATATCTCCTTCTGTAGAATAATTCAATTTGAAGAGAAGTAAAAATGTAGTCAGGTTTAATTTTCACATAATCTTCAAGACTATAATTATTTTTGTTTCAAAGAACTGCAAGCAGCATAGATTTATGTCCATTTATTTCAGGATATGTTAGGCAAAATACAAAAGAAAATCCTGTCTTGTTAGAAAGGCTCAGAATGGCAAAAAGTCATGAAAGTTTTGAAGGTTACTAGAGCAAAAGAATCTAATTTATATTGTTTACAATATTGGGACTCAAAAAAGCTAAGAAAAAGAGCATAGTTCATTTAAGGTAAAGATTTATATCTATTTTGCTTATGAATTATATTTTAGAAATGATCCTTCATATTTTTTCTATGAATTTATTATTGACATAGGGCTAATTTAGAATATATTCATATATATTCATTTGCATAAATGCATTTGTATTTTATTTGAATCTATACAGTATAAAAATGCCCTTTTTTTCCTTTGTGGTCTTAGATATATTATTTAAAAAATAAAAATTATCTTAGTAATATGCTTTCCAAATGCTATGGGTAATAAAAAATAATTTCTAATAAGTTATAAAAAGCAGATTGAAATAGCCTTTCTGAGGTTTGATTGATGATCACTCTGTTGATCTACTATTTTTATAATACCAATAATACAACCATCACATATTAGATAAAATGTAACCTAAAACCTTCAATGGATTCTTTTTGTAAAACTCATGTCCAAGTAATCTTGTGAAATTTTTGTAAAGCAGTAAAATCTGGAAGGTCACTGTCAATGGCTGAAAGTTCACAGGGGTAGTAATTTGTTGTATTGATGAGATAATAATAATGGACAACTGGTATTCATCTTTGGAGCAAACCTCTGTAAGGGAAAATATGATCAGGTAATGGACTCTGCATAAGTACAAATTGATGAATAACTGCTGAGTATTTGCAAATGTATTAAAAAAAATGGTGGTTAGTGGAAATCAAAAATTCTGTAACAATATCTTTACTAGTTTTTAATAGGGACGTTGAACAAGGCCAAAGTCGACACACTGAAGAGCATAACAATATTAAGTGTTTATTTTATAAATCACAGGAAGTATTTTCTTCGCAGGCAGCTAATTTAGGTTAAAAGGTAGTATAATAAAAATCAGAAAATTTGAGAAAGTTGATCAGTATTGTGTAGAATAACTCAAGGTAAGGCATTTAGGAAAGCAGATTTAAAGATATGAAGAAATATATTCTTAAAACAGCATGTGTTTTCATGACCTATATATGCTTCTTTTGGATATAATAAAGAAAAAAAAAACTAATTATCCATTAGATGCTAGGAATAGTGCCAGGTATATAGATAAACATCATTTTATCTAATTCTTATGAATTTTATTCATTATTTAATTGTTTTTCAGTTAAGAATCATTTAAATGCTGGATAATTTAAAAGAAGCTGGGTTTCCTGGAAAAAAAAAAAAAAAAAGAAAGAAAGAAAAAAGAAAAGTAGCATGTGAAGAGAAGAGACCAGGGAGTTAAATGATTGAAAGAACGTTGACTTTTACTGCTAAGTGCTAGAGGAAACCATTTCAGTATTTTAAGGATTGATGTGACATGATTTTTGCTTTGACAGGATTATTCCGACTGTTGTGCTGAGAACAGATTGAAGCTTTGAAACCTGCTAAGTCATTAATCCAGGTTAGAAATGATGGTGTCTTGCACTAGGTAAGTAGCAGTGGACATGGTAAGAAGGGACTGATGCTTTTTTTTTTTAAACAGAAGCAAAACGATATGCTAATACAGCACATGTAAGTTGTAAAAGAAAGACTGTAGTTAAGCATGTTGCTAAGATTTTTACTTGGAGATGAGTTTTTTCTTAGCTGAGAAGGGGAAAGTTGTGCAAAAGGAAGGTTTAAGGATGAGTAGTGCAGCTCAGGGCATGTTGATTTTATGTCACGTAGAAAAGTGGATAAGTTTGGAAATGTCTAGTAGGCAATTGGATAAATTAATCTTCTCACAGCTCAGAGGAGAGTTCTGACTGGAGATACAAATTTGGCATATGTAAAAACATACGTACAGATAGCATTATAAATAAAAGTATGTGACTGATGAGCTCATCAAATGGGTGGCTATAAATATAAAAGAGAAGAAGTTAAGGGGCAGAGCCCTGGAGAATTGCAATGTTAAAGAACAAAGAGAAATGATCAAAGGAAAATGAAAATAAGGCATTAAATTAGGTAGATAATCAGAAAAGAAATGAGATGTCCTGATAGCCAAGTAAAGAAAATGTTTTAAAGGGGAGATAGTGATCAACCAAGCATAATCATTTAAATAAAATGCTAATTTTTGTATCCACATTTATCCAAAAATATTAGAATATGTCTGTGACCTTCAGTAATTAAAGGTCTCTTTGGAGAGTCAAAGGCAATATACAGGCTTTAGTTAATGACACATTACATAACTTGGGTCAGCTCTCCACCAGAAAAAATATGTAACACATGTGCTTCAAGCACCAGATACCTAACAGAATAGTGAAAAAATACAGGCCAGATCTGGACAGGATGGACTTCTGATGAGATAAGACAAGAATTTGATGCCCCCTTTGCCCCTGTTTTTCTAAAATCAAATTTTTTTCTGTGTGGAGATGGGTAGGTTAAGAAGCTGAGCAGAAGCTTCAACACACTTGTGAGGCTACAGCAGAAGGGGTTGGTATGAAGGGCGCAAGGGGGAAACCTTGCGAATCGCATCTGCTGTGGGTTGGGACCTCAAATAATTTTGATTCCTGAAACAAGATTAAGTGATTGGAGATTTAATGTGCTCCAGGTACCTGGCAGAAGCAAAGATAAGTCCCTCAAAGATTAATATTATACCTCAAACTATTTCTACAATTCACATGGATAATATTCAATATTCAATCAAAAATAACCAGCCAGGAGAAGAGAAAGAACAACATAACCAGAAGCAAAAAAAAAAAAAAAAAAAACCGAACAAAAAGAAAACTAAGTTATACACAATAAAAACTGATTAATGAAAACTCTAGGCAATGGAGTTATCAGACTCAGATTTAAACTATCTTTAATATTTCAAAAATATAAAATGTCAACATTTGGCAGAAAACTAGAAACTTTCATAGCTTGAAGTATATAATAAGCAAAATTAAAAACTCAGTGGGTGGATACTAGAGAAGAAGCAAAATTCTTATTTTTTCTAAAAGATATGTTTATTAATCTAGAAAATCTGAATGAATAAAAAACAAAACATTTTATGACCTTGATAGATGCAAAGTCGAAATATGAAAATACTGACCAGTAAAAACTGTAATATTTGAATAATTTTAAAAATTATTCAAAATAACAAATATTTAGGAATAGATTTCACACGAATTATTAATACCTCTTACAGAGAAAAATATAAAATATTGTTTAGAGCAAACCCAAATAAATGAAGAAATATATCTTGTCCATTGAGGGAATATAGATAGTGAGAGATGTATTTGAAGGAACTGACTCACGTGACTGGGAGGGTTGCCACGTCTGAAATCTGTAAGACAGGCTGGCAGGCTGGAAACTCCTTCAGGAGTTTATGTTGCAACCTTCAGGCAGAATTTCTTCTTCGCTAGAAAAGGCTCAGTTTTTGTTTCAAGGAGTTCGGACTGATTGACATAGGCCCATCAACAATATTTAGGGTAGTCTCCTTTATTTAAAGTAAACTGATTATAAATGTTCACCACATCTAAAAAAATGCCTTCACAGCAACACCTAGGTTAGTATTTAGTTAAATTACTATAGACTAACTGAATTGACACATAAGAGTAACCACCACAGTAGAGCAGTTCACAGGGTCAGTAGTATCATTCCGATTTATATACATATTAAAGAATCATTGATCTTGTATAAGATGCCCAGTTTTGCTATACTTATTTGTGACTGAGCTAGAATTTTCTTTCTGGTCTAGCAGGCTCTCAAATTCAGTCATAACTAGTATATTAATGAAACCAAGAACACAAAAATATTTTCAAAACCAAATTTGAAACAATAGGGTATTTTTTTTTTTTTTTGGTTTAAATTTGTCTTCCACTTCCCATATATGTGAGGTTGAGTAACAAAAACTTGGACACAGAATTCTACTTTTAGGAACTTACTCTTCAATCATATAGCAGGTAGAGGAAATGATTCTGGATAAAAATGTAAACATTGTCTTGTGAACATATCCAATGATTCTGCATCTCCTGTGGTGAATTGAAATTGCTGGTTTAGTGCTCTTAACATTTTTTTTTCCTTTAAAGCATGAAATATAAATTTTTGATCTAAATTTAATTTGATGGATGCTTAATATTTAGTGCTGATTGCATTTTAAGCTGCTAAATGTCAAGTCATTTGGAGGTATAATAAGATAACATAAAGGTGTTTTACCTTATTGTTAAAAATGGTTGAAGGGCACATTTTTCATATTTTGTTCACAAAGTAAATATAGCTCCTTCTGAGTCATTTCGGCTTTTCAAATAAAATATCGCATTATCACATTATCACTTACCTACATTGTAGGTATTAAGGTCAATCTCTGCAAAGTGTTTTGTTCTTCGCATCAAAGAAGATAAATCAAAGAAGATAAAAGGTCGTGCTTGTCGATGTCATTCGTATTCAAGTTGTCTAAGTTATAAACATTCCACCTTAAAAGTCTTCATATGCTCTCAATTACATTACTTCTCTGCCAATCTGTCAAATTGATGTTACTTCAATCATATATTTTTTCTCTTTCAATCGATCTTTGGCAATCCCTCTCAAACATGACTTAAACATTGAAAACAGAAACAAAAACAAGTATTTCACCTATTTAAAATTTTTAAATGGCAAGGTGTATTACTTAAGCTTTGTATTATTTGAAAGGGTACTTAAATTTCTCTTGACAATATTGTGAAACAGAGCTTAATTGAACAATTACATGTAATGTAGGTGAAGTAAATTCTTAATGTCATATAAAAAAATAAAATTTTTAGTCTTCCTCTAAAAATAGATTATTAAAGAAATGATGTGTTTCTGTACTATTTATCATAAGATAGATAGTGCATGAAAGAGGTTGAGGATTAAGAAACCAATGTAAAGGAAAAAGTCAAATTTCATCCAGGAGCATCATTTCCTCCTGATCTATATCTCACTCTTTTCATAACCAGTTCTAGCTGTCATTGTGGAAAATCCATGGGATTAAGTAAAAAGAGCAAAGACATCAGTAAAAAAGGAGGGCTTGAAGTTTGCTCAAAACTTATGCTAATTCTTTGCTGACATTTAAACATATATATTTTAAAGGTCTATTAAACCATGCTGCTTTTTTCCTTTCTTTCTTAAATGCTGCATGTAACATCTGAGAAAAGTAGGAAAAGGTTCATAAAGAGAGATAGGAAATCATTATATATAAAAAATAAAGAATAAATTTTATTTTTAATGATAAAGTGACCTGATGAGAAAATTTTAAAACTCTCTGAAGATAACTAGTTGAAATGGAGAATGCACAGTAAAAATTGCAGTAATAATACATCTGCCTGCTTATGTGTCTTATGGATATTGAGATACACAGTAATTCAAAGGAGACCAAGTTAAATAATGTTAATGTTGTTTTAAAAGATGAGACAAAAATTTAAAAACATGTATTATAAATTTTGATCAGATTTTAAATAAAGGCATATAATACTTTAACACATTGCACAAATCTAATCAGGCACCAACTTCTATTTATTTATCATTAAATGTCTTTCAAATTCAGCCCCTCTCCAAACATCACAAATGTCTTACTTAAACACTTAGAACTACTTGTCACAATAATTACCTACCTGGCCCTTGCTTCCAATATTTCGCCTGTCAGATCTCTGCTTCACACTGCTTGCCAGAGGACTTTATAAAACACAATTTTTTTTTTTTTCCCTTTTTGTCTTTTTTCGTGACCGGCAACGGATCGCAACCCTCAGTGTCGCGCCCGTACCGGACCGGGGACCGGCAACTGGATCGCAACCCTCGGTGTTGCTCTACTGAGCAAGAGGCATGATCGAGAACTACCAGATGTGTCTGCATGTGCACGCATTTTTTTTTCTTCAGAAGTAATTTTTTGACATCAATTTATTCATGCTTAAGAAAGTACATCAATTTCAAAACACTAGATAATACAACTCTGTCTGTCCATTGGGCCCTTAAAAGACTAATAGGTAGCTGCCTTTGAATGAATAGGTTTTTGTTTGAGAAGGAATTGTAGACAGATTTCTTGTATTTTGAAGCTGCTAAATTTCCTCATTGCATCAAAGTTGTCTTCCTTGGATGGCAGGACAAATACACATGTTGTCTGGGGAAAGGGATATAATGAGGTTCTTTATGCTTCCAAAGTTGAAAATAAGAAAGGGTATAACTTCTGCTGAGAGAGAGAGAAAGGAAGATGGAGATTGCTGCTTTACACAGTAAATGAAAGACCATTTGATATCTTGGAATGTCTTTGGAGCAAATATAAATATATCTTGACAGTTAAACTTAAAGCATGTAATAAGGCAGAGGCAAGTATTTCCAGCTTTAGAATACGTGTATAAGTTCCCCATTGTCAGGTTCTTGCAAACCTCTTTTAATTACACCAGTGTGTAGTGAAAACAGCATGTGCATTTAATTTAGATAGACTAGGTTTAAACTAGCTTGTCTCCAACTTATTGAGTGTGACCTTGGGGAATACGTAACATGAGTCTCTGTTCATCACTTCCCCATGAAACCCCCCAAAAAGGCTCGGTGTAGATGTTCCATAAATTAATTTAGAAATATTAAAATGGCCTGAACTGAATGGTGTTGTAGGTTGAGCAGTCATAATATAAGGTAGAAGTACCAAGGACAGCAGAGTTTTAACAGATCTTTAGTTTTGTTTTCCCTCTTTCCTCTCTATTTATAAATCCTATATTGTGCCATAGTAAGATGTATGGGCTCTCACAAATTCTTGCTTTTGCAAAGGTTATTTTCAGTGTTTGGAATGGCTTTTCCTCTTTATATGTTTAAAATCTTTAACAGCTCATATCTCCAAATTTTTGGAAGTCTTCCCTTCTCCAATCTCTAATTCCTTGGCCTTGAAAAAAGTCACCTTCCTTTCTGCTCCCAATACACTGTGCATTTCTCTTATCATACCTTAAGCTTTTTCTAGAAAACTTTAAGCCCGTTTATGTTCTAATAATGCTTTAATAATTTTTTTTACCTCAAAAACCTAAAAAAATGCTAGAACATATTTATTTATTCCTTAAATATTTTTTGTGTCAGCTAAGTATTTTCTGAGCACTACGTTATGTTCATCCATGTGCTTACTTTACTGTGCTAGGTACCAGGTATGTAGGAAAAGCATATATGTGAACATATAAGTACATATGAAAATATATGCATACATAGAATATGTGAATATATAAGTATATATATGAAAATATATGTATATAAACATCAGTAAGTAAGACAATCTGTAATAGGTATAAGTACAGACATTCATTTGTTCAACACATGAATTACCTATCATTTGATGCTAAAGCAGGCAAAGGGACATAGGTGGGTAAGTGCCACTAAGGGCTGATCAAGGAAAAGAACTCTGGCAAAGCGATACTTGAGCAGGAGTCTTATAAGAGAGCATTTTATGAAGGGATTATAGCAAGAGCAAAGCCCAGAATATGAAATGTCAAAGGGACATAGGTGGGTAAGTGCCACTAAGGGCTGATCAAGGAAAAGAACTCTGGCAAAGTGATACTTGAGCAGGAGTCTTATAAGAGAGCATTTTATGAAGGGATTATAGCAAGAGCAAAGCCCAGAATATGAAATGCTTTGTACGGATTGAGTAATACAAGCAGGCCCAAGAGATCAAATTACTTGTGAGCCAGGAAGCCAGTGGTTGCAGATGAGTTCAGAGGTAGCCAGGGGCTGGACACATAGAGCTTTACAATAAGGATAAGGACTTTGGCATTAATGTAAATGTGATTGAAGGTACTGTGAATATTTGAACGGAGCATTAACTAACTTGCATGTTGAAGCTATGGCAGTGGGAGTGTCAAGAGTGGAAAACTGGAAATCTGTAAGAAGGATATTGCAAGAGTCCAGGTAACAATCACTAGAGAAATGATGGCAGCATGGATCAGGCTGGTGACATGGGAATAGTGGTAAAACTACATGCATAAATTTATTATACATTGTAGATTATATTTATATAAAATACTATGTACATTATTATATACAATGCATTATAAATATATTTATATAAATATTGCATGTTATACAGCATATATTTTTAATTAATATTTAATACATGTAATACAAAACTATGAAATTTTATGTATATGTAGATATTGCTAAGGCAGTATCTGTATCTATGTACGTGTGCAACTTTTTACACTTGTTAATTAGATAATATGGCACAATATAATAGAGCAGTAATTATTTGGTTTAGGTAAGAGAAAAAGTTTATGACTACATGATTGTTTTTTCCTCCAAATACTAGTAAAGGTATTATTTTCAATCCAGTGCATGTATATGTAGCTACAATCATTCATCAAAGTTCATGAAAGTGAAGTGAAAGTAACAATGCAAATACAACACTATCAAGAATTTTCAGCGCTGGGCCAGTTATTTTACTTAAAAATTATGAATAGTTTTGGAAATACACCTTTTGGCAATAGTGAATATATGTGAGAGAAAGTGCATTCCCCATTTTTTTTTTTTTTTGTCTTTTTTGTGACCGGTAAGGGGATCGCAACCCTTGGCTTGGTGTCGCCCACACCGCGCTCAGCCAGTGAGTGCACCGGCCATCCCTATATAGGATCCGAACCCGCGGCGGGAGCGCCGCTGCGCACCCAAGCACCGCACCCAAGCACCGCACTCTCCCAAGTGCACCACCGGGCCGGCCCATTCCCCGTTTTTCTAAATCTACATGAAATAAAAAATATAATACCACTTGTTATAAAATGCTAGAAACATTAGTAATAAGATTTTCTATGAACCTATCGATTGAAATAAAGCACAGTTTTTAATACTTTAGAATGGTTTTAAGTAAGCAATTACTAATTGTATATGTCATAATTACTATATAAATATTAAAAATATTTATGTCAGAGACATTTCTTTTGTACCTAAATAAAGTGACAGATCTGACATCATTAAGAGAATTATTTCAGAACTAAGTAATTCAATTCTTATCAACTTTCTAAAAATCAATGGTTATTTTAATTCTACAGTATAAAATCTAAGTTGAGTATCAAACTATTCACTTTATTAGCAAAATATGAAAGCTTAGCAAATGAACCCTGGTATTTAAGAAGCTTTAATTCATTTTATCTCCATAGCAACTGCCTTAATAAAGATAGAAAACAGCTGAAATGACATAATACCCAAAAGTCCAGAAAAAAAAAAATGTTATCTTCTATTTGTAGCTGAAATGAAAAATCCTTTTATTTCAGATACACTATTCTAAAAAATTTATATTTCAGTAGCCAACATGAATTATAAAATTCAGAGCAGCTAATTAATGTATAACTGTGTGAATCATAAATAAGTGAAGATAAAGTTTTGACTCTGTTTACAAAAGTTTTCTTAAGTCATGTAGTGAAAGGAAGTCTTCATTAGCAGTTTGGTAACATTGACCTTGCTGTCATCACTACCAGAGACTAGATACATGACCTGTGGCAAATCACGATTCTGCAGGAACTCAGTATTCTCATTATTACAATAAGAAGATTGAACTGCATAATCTCCATATCTACTTCTAGTTCTCAGATCATCACTACCAGAGACTAGATACATGACCTGTGGCAAATCACGATTCTGCAGGAACTCAGTACTCTCATTATTACAATAAGAAGATTGAACTGCATAATCTCCATATCTACTTCTAGTTCTCAGAAAATGTGAGTAAAATATTTTGTGGGTTAAATCCTTTTACTACTTGCTCAATTACATTTTAGTTAACTTCATTCTCTGAAGGGTTTTGTAAGTCAATTAAGCATGTTGTGAATTTGGATGACATTAAACACAATTATGAAGTAAAAAAATTAGTTTCTTACCTTTTTTTTTTTCTTTTGCTGTCTTCTATCTTTAACAACTCTACTAAATTTGCTCTGTAAATCTTTTTCCCTTGATCTTGCATATTGCTTCCAGAAGCCAGACGTTGGTTTTTCCACATTTAGGATATCCACAGTGAAATTTTGTGTTTCATACAAACTCTCCTCAGTACCAAATGATCTCATGATTAGATACATCGATATAATGTAATAGTACAATCAAATAAGACATCTAAAAAAGAACTTCTAAGACTCTTGTTCAGCTTTTTCTAGTGCAGTTAAATATATTGGAGTGTCTTTTTGAAGACGTTCACTTTATAATTTTTCTCAAACTGAAGTATCCTAACCAATGTTAATAAAGAAAAAAATACTTGTGAAAAAGTAAAATAACCCATATTAATCAAATTGGGAGTTGGAGAGTAATAGCTATATATTAAAAGTAATTACAATAGTAATAGTCGTTTGAGTATGTTCTTAAAACCAGGACCTGTTTTATGCTCTTATATACATTATCTCACAACCTCCTTATTAAATAAATATTATCATTGTCTCTAGTTTAGGTATGAAGGAAACAAAACACAAAAACATTGGGTAACTTGTCCAGAGTTTGCATAGTACCTGAGTTGTAAACTGTTGCCAGCAGTTGCATCAGGGAATTACACCATTAATTACAAAGACACAGAAAGAACACAGGATGTTAGGGATAAATTCTCTGGAATTCTAAGTGCTTTCTAATGTCCCTCAACTTCTTAACCTGCTTGAGAAATGGCCAGTTTGTATACTCAGAATCTTTATAACATAAACTTGTGAGAAATGTTTGGATCAATCATATTCTGTTATGGACTGAATATTTGCGACCCCTCAAAATTTGTAAGTCATAAATTTATGTTTTATATCTGTACCAAACGTATATGCTCCTATAATCACCTGCTTTCAAAATTCGTGTCCTCTCTGGAAACATACTAGATTTGAAAGTGTGGGTTTACTTTCGTAGCTTTGAGAGCATGAATCTTAATTAGAAAGTTTTTCTTTATATAACTTTTGTTTCTTACCATATTGACAGTAAAATTTCCTACACTGTAGAAAATATAAAAGCAGCAGCATTTTATAATACTAGAGGAGTATTTTAGACTTACATTCAATGTCATAGAAACAAATAGAATTGACCCATGATCTCTTTTCTGCAACTAGATACATGCTCCAATATCAAGTAAATCTTTCAGTTTATTCTTTAACAGGAAAGCTCTGATATTTAATGAAGAACAATTTATAGAGTGTTCTTTTATTTGTTTTTCTGAGATGAAGTTGGCTATGTAACCCATGGGAATATTTCTGTGTTCTCTGACCTGAGCTCATCCACCACTCACTCACTATTCCACTATTTCGTGAAAGACTAAAGCAGGCTAGGCTATAGTATAAGCAATTTAAAAAGAAAACATGTCTCTCATCTTTTAATGAACAGTTATAATAAAGGTGTTTTATTTTTCGTTGTGTGTATCAATCTGGCCACCAAAACTATTATGAAAAATACCATTGATCATTTCAAAATATTTTTCAAGCACATTCCAGATGTGTTCCATGCTATAAAGAAAAGGTTTTGTGAAAATGGCATTCTACATACTTGTGTATATTACTTATAAGGATTTAAAGAATATTTTAGGAAGATTCAAATGAGGAATAACAGCTCTAAAAATGAAAAATGTTATGCATCTAATAGTTCATTTGATTGCATTTACCATTATAACCCTGGTGAACTCTTACAGGTATCTTTGTCTCCTAAATATTCAGTTAAATTTATTAGAAGATTTATCAGAGAGCGAGGCGCGGGAGCAACGCCGAGGCTTGCGATCCCGTTGCCGGTCCCCGGTCCGGTACGGGTGCGACACTGAGGGTTGCAATCCGTTGCCAGACACGGAAAAAAAAAAGACAAAAAAAAAAA
>NW_007733360.1:18782-50862 GCF_000696425.1 Galeopterus variegatus | reverse complement strand
AAAAAAAAAAAAAAAAATGAAAAATGTTATGCATCTAATAGTTCATTTGATTGCATTTACCATTATAACCCTGGTGAACTCTTACAGGTATCTTTGTCTCCTAAATATTCAGTTAAATTTATTAGAAGATTTATCAGACTTGGATAGAGTTGGTAAGAGTTAGTTCATTATGGATTGTTTTTTCCTGTTTATCAAATGTTCTTTACTATAGCATGTTATCTTTGTTAAATTCTGTTTAACACATTTACTAAAATGTATTAAATATTATTGTGAATTTATATACATTAATTCCACTGAAATAAATTTAGGATTTTATTCTATACTTCATGTATGAAAGCTTAATTTTTTTATTGGCCTATATTTGTGCCTGATATGTAATGAATCTATAAAACAATATAGTGAAAGACTATTATCTGTATTTTTATGCCTAAAGTCTTTCTGTACTTTGAAAAACTAATTCATAGTTTCATATTTTAATTTGTGTATAAAAACAATGAGCACATCATTTTTTCAAGTTTGTACTCAATCATAAATAAACTAGCAAAGACTAGAGATAGCACTAAAAACTGAAATCCAGTATTACTAAATACCTTTCCTTTTATGTTTCCTGGTAAATCCTTTAATCTGATTTTCGAAGGAGCAACCATGTTTTCTGTTTTTAATTTAATACCTATACCATTTAAGGGGATATTAGGTAAGCATGTTTCATTTTAGAAACTAAACCACAGATATTTTTTTTTTCTGTATCTGCGTTTTCATTAATGTGAGTTTTTAAAAACAAGCATCAATACCAGTGTTCCAATGTTTCCAGTTTGGGCTGCTGATAATGTCATCAGTTATTTAATGCAAACTTTTTTTTTCCAGACAGTCATTGCAAACAACTACAATCCCCCTCCCTGGAGCTTGGATTGCCTCGAACTTACCACTACCACAACCTACAGAATTTTTTAAAGTGCAACAAAACTGTGGAAACATAGAGGCTACATAATTGTTCTGTGTGCTATGATTTTTAAATTTATTTTTTGAATAGAAACATAATTCATTATACATATTTATGGGGTATAGAGTCGACTATCAGTATTTGTGTACAGTATGTAATGATCAAATTAATATTGTTTTAGTATGTTCATCACTACAAGCTGGAATTCTTCTTTGTGTCCCTCACCCAATTATTCCCTAATCCTCCTTCCCACCTCTAGTAACTATAGGTCTGTTCTCCCCTGAAAGTTCAAGTTTTATTGCAGTTTTTCTTCTTTCTTCCTTTCTTTCTAGCTTCTGCTTATGAGTGAGAACTTGTGGTATTTCTCTTTCTGTGCCTGGCTTATTTCACCTAACATAATTTTCTTCAAGCTCACCCATGTTGCTGCAAAAGGCAGAATTTTATTTATTTATTTTTTGTGGCTGAGTAGTATTCCATTCTGTATATATACCATATTTTCTTTATCCAGTTGTTTGTTGATATACATTTAGATTGTTCCATATCATGGCTATTGTAAATAGAGCTGTGAGGAACATGGGAGTGCAGGTGTCCCTTCAACCTGTTGATTTCCATACTTTTGGGTATATACCCAGAAGTGGGATTGCTGGATTGTGTGGTGGTTCTACCTGTTGTTGTTTGAGAAACCTCCATACTGTTTTCTATAATGGTAGTACTAAATTACAAAAACCTTTTTCAATGACTAGATTGTATTTTCTAAGATGCTATTTACATGGATCCAAATGGAATGTGATGGAGAAAGAAATCAATATAACACATCTCTAGCATTTATCTGTGTAAGAGTAATTTTTAAAGTGGAGTAAAAGTTATTGAAATTTCAATAATCAATACTTTTATAAGAGTTAGCTGACCATTTCCATTTTTGATCAAATATTGGTATCACACTAACCTTCCTGTAGAAAACAAAAGCCATAAAATACATAAAAAAATTGTTTGTAGTCATAAGAGAGTCACAAACCTACATACAATTTGAGGAGAAAATTCCTAAAGATAAGGAAGATTCTTGTAAGTGAGTACAATACTGACATACAACCGTTTTTTTCCCTCAGGTCATTAGCCAATTTAAAATATTGGGACAAGGTGCCAAGTAGATGAGATCAAAATTTTGCATGTGATTTTTCCTGCAACCATTTCCCACTTCAAAGCTGAACATAAGAAAGGTGAAACTTCTAATAATTAACTCATAATATTTAATGATAGATTGAATAATTAACAAGTGCTTCAATTAAAGGAATCAATTTTGTCTTAATAAAATAAAACATAAGTGTATAGTGCTTTTAAAAAGACTCACCTTTCATATTAGAAAACAGAAATTTTAAAATTAAAAGGAAAGGAAGAGATATTTCACACAAGCTGTGAAAAACAATAGAGACACTTTAGCAATTCCAACATCATATAACTAGTGTTTCAGGCAACAATCATTACTAAAGTTGCAAAGGGACATTTTATAGTAATAGAAGAGTGAGTCAAATTTCCATATATAATAATACTAAGTCTGAATGCAAGTAATAACATAATTTAAAATATAAGAAGAGGGACTGGGCACAGACTTCATGAATACGACCCCCAAAGCATGGACAACCAAAGGAAAAATAAACAAATGGGATTATATCAAGCTAAAAAGCTTCTGCACAGCAAAAGAAACAATTAACAGAGTTAAAAGATAACCAACAGAGTGGGAGAAAATATTTGCAAAATATACATCTGACAAAGGATTAATATCCAGAATGTACAAGGAACTGAAACAACTTTACAACAAAAATCAAGTAACCCTATTAAAAAATGGGCAAATGAGCTAAATAGGTATTTCTCAAAGGAAGATATATGAATGGCCAACAGATACATGAAAAAATGCTCATCATCACTCAGCATCTGGGAAATGCGAATCAAAACCACAATGAGATACCATCTCACCCCAGTTAGGATGGCTAATATCCAAAAGACTGTGGATGATAAATGCTGGTGAGGTTGCAGAGAAAAAGGAACTCTCATACATTGTTGGTGGGACTCCAAAATGGTGCAGCCTCTATGGAAAATGGTATGGAGGTTCCTCAAACAATTGCAGATAGATCTACCATATGACCCAGCTATTCTACTGCTGAGAATATAACCAGAGGAATGGAAATCATCAAGTCAAAGGTATATCTGTTCTCCAATGTTCATCACAGCACTATTTACAATAGCTAAGAGTTGGAACCAGCCCAAATGTCCATCATCAGATGAGTGGATATGGAAAATGTGGTATATCTACACAATGGAATACTACTCAGCTATAAAAAGGAATGAAATACTGCCATTTCCAACAACATGGATGGTCCTAGAGAAAATTATATCAAGTGAAATGAGTCAGGCACAGAAAGAGAAATACCACATGATCTCACTTATTTGTGGGAGCTAAAAATAAATAAATAAATAAATATAGGAATAAACTGGGAGGGGGGAGGGAAGAAGACACAGCAATCACAATTCCTTGGAGCTGATAGGAGAAGTGAACAGATATGAGGTTGTTGGGAGAGAGGGGTAGAGGGAGGAGGGAGAGAGGTTTCAGTAATGGGCCACAATAATCAACCACATTGTATATTGAGAAAATAAAATAAAATAAAATAAAATAATAAAAAAATATATAGAAAGCAAAAGCTGACAGAAACAAAAGAAATACACAAATTCACAGTTATATTTGGAAAATTCAAATAACTTCTCTCAGTAACTGATAAAGTGTGCAGATAAAAATAATGAAATTTAGAAAAGGAAGAATTAAGTCTAATTGAACATGAAAAACAAACTGGAACTCAATGAAATATGTAAAATATATTATCCAACAATTCCACAGTGAAAATTATTTTCACTTGGAACACTTAACAAAGTGAACCATGTAGTGATTAATATTACAAGACTCAACAAATTTGAAAAGATAGACTAAAATTACAGAAATATGTTCTTTAAAGGTAATGGAATTAAGCTAGAATTAAATAATAAAAAGATAAATGAAAGATTCACTAAGCAAGCAAGCAACTTCTAAATAACCCATGGGTTAAAAAAGAAATAACACCAGAAATTTGAACTGAAAAATGAAAAATGTGAAAAATAACAACTGTGAGGGAGCTAAAGCCATGCATACAGGGAAATTTATAGGCTAAATGTACATATTGTAAAAGAAGGAAGGCTAAAAAAATTAAATTACAAATTAGGCACAAATGTAAGCAGAAAAAGGAAATCAGAGAAAATCAGTAAGCACTAAAATTTTTAAAAAGTATGAACAAAATGTTAGCAAACAAAAACTTGAATTCTTTGAAAATTTGAATAAAATTATTAGGCCTCTAGGAAGTTTTATCAAGAATAAAGGGGAAGGACATCCATGTCACAGAGTGGCCCACCCCCCACCCACCCAGGAACTGAGGTGAGCACCATCCCACATGCTGCCACCCGGGCCCACACCTAAGCCCTGGAGAGGCCCACCCCCCATGTAATGAGGAGCTGAGGTGAATGCCATCCCATGTGCTGTCACGGGTTCAGACCCAAGCCCTGGAAAGACCGTCTCATGGCCCAAGAAGAAGCCAAGGTGGTCTAGCACAGCAACCACCACATGTACTGTCACCACAAGGACAACTCATCACCACAGTAGAAGCCAGGGCCATCCTATAGGCAGCCCACCATGCTCTTGACTACAATGATACAAGAAGCGTCACCAGCAGAGCTTACAAATAGAAGAGGAAGTCTTTCTTCTCCCAACCCATGCCAGAATAATAGAAGAAATAAACATTAAGATGACCAAACATTAAGGAAAAAATACTAGAATTACAGATAAACAAGAAAATATAATGCCACCAAAGGAGTATAGTAATTCTCAAGTACCAGACACCATAGAGCAGGAAAATCTTGAAATGTCTGAAAAGGAATTCCAAACAATGATCTTAAGAAAATTCTTAGAGATAAGAGAAGACTCAATTAGAGAACACAATAAAACAAGGAAAAAATATCCAGGATATGAAGGGGGATATTTACAAAGAGATTACTACCTTGCAAAAGCATGTAGCAGAACTCTCAGAACTGAAGGATTCACTCAATGAAATAAAAAGTACAACAGAGAGTTTGAGCAACTGGCTAGAGCAAACAGAAGAAAGAACCTTGATCTCAAAGATGGCCTTTTTGAAACAACCCAGGCAGACAAAAAAAAAGGGGGAGAGGGAAAGAATTTTTAAAAACTGAAGAAAATCTAAAAGAGCTAGCAGATAATCTGCACAACATCCAAATCATGGGTATTCCAGAAGGGAAGGAGAAAGGAAAAGGCATTGAAAACCTATTCAAAGAAACAATAACAGAAAACTTCCCAGATATAGGGAAAGACACAGACCTTCATAAACAGGAAGCCGAAACATCCCCAAACACATTCAATCCTAAAGGATCCTTTCCAAGACACATTGTAGTTAAACTGGCAAAGCTCAAAGACAGAGAGAATTCTAAAATCAGTGAGAGAAAAGCATCAAGTCACATATAAGGGATCGCCCATCAGACTAACAGCAGACTTTTCAACTGAAACCTTACAGGCCAGAAAAAAATTAGATGATATGTTCAAAAGACTGAAAGAAAATAATTGCCAGCTGAGAATACTATAC
This sequence comes from Galeopterus variegatus, assembly GCF_000696425.1. NCBI lineage: Eukaryota > Metazoa > Chordata > Mammalia > Dermoptera > Cynocephalidae > Galeopterus > Galeopterus variegatus. The sequence continues at coordinate 45,252 of NW_007733360.1, read as the reverse complement.
CCAGCATGGTTTTCTTTCAAAAATGAGGAAAAAATAGTGTATTTCCCCGACAAACATAAAGTGTGGGGTTTCACCACCACATGACCAGTACTGCAAGAAATTCTCAAAGGAGTCCTGCATCTGGAATCTGAAAAATGATAATTACTATCACAGATACACAAGAAAGAGCAAAGCCTGCCATTAAAACAAAAATGCAAATGAGGAAAAGAAAGAAGGTAAATCATAATCCAACCAACATTGAAGATGAAAAATAAAAGGGGAAGAAAGGATCAAGAGATATTTAAAACATCTAAACAAAAAACAATAAAATGAAAGAAGTAAAGCAATACCTGTCAATAACTACCCTAAATGTAAATGGATTAAACTCCCCCTTCAAAAGACACAGACTAACTAAATCAATTAAAAAGTTAGACCCAACTATATGCTGCATTCAAGAGACTCACCTCACCTCTAAAAGTGAAGTGATGGAAAAAGATATACCTTGCAAATGGAAACCAAAAGCGAGCAGGAGTAGCTGTTCTGGTATCAGATAAAATAGACTTTAAACTGAAAACATAAAATGAGACAAAGAAGGCCATTATATAACGATAAAAGGATCTATTCTGTTAGAAGACATATCATAAATATGTATGCATCCAATACTGAAGCACCCAGACGTGTAAAGCAAACACTCTTAGACCTGAAAAAAGGAGATTGACTCTAATACAACAGTAGTGGATGAACTGAACATCCCTCTCTCAGCATTGGACAGATTTTCCAGGCAACTAACCAACAAAGAAACACAGCATTTAAATAGCACTTGATACAAATAGGACCTACCAGATATCTACAGAACATTTTATCCAACAACTACAGAATATGCATTCTTTTCATCAGCACACGGAACATTCTCAAGGATAGACCACATGTTAGGTCACAAATCAACTCAGAGAATTTAAAAAAAAATCAGAATCATCAAGTATCTTTTCAGACCACAATGCATTAAAACTAGAAATCAACAACAAGTAAAACTTTGGAAACTATACAAGTACATCGAAGCTAAACTAGGCTCCTGAATGACCCCTGGGTCCAAGAAGAATTTAAACAGGAAATCAAAAAATGTCTTGAAATTAACAAAAATAAAAATACTTCATAACAAAACCTGTGGGATACTTCAAAAGTAGTACTAAGAGGGAAATTTACTGCAATAAATGCTTATAGCAAAAGAATAGGGCCAATAAATGATCTAATGGGCCAAATAAATGATCTAACTCCTCACCCACAGTAAAGCACACACTTTATTTTCCCATTGTACGTGAATATGATGGGGGGGGGGTGCTTAGGGAAATTAATTTACATTTTCTGCATTATGGATACAAGAAAGCTTTCTTTAAAAATTATTTATATAAGTAAATATATCTAGTACAGAATTTGATTTGCAGCACCTTCTTTGGTCACTTGGATCTAAAACAAGATTGCTTCTTTGATACTCTTTCTTCTGCTTGCTCCCATTTTCAAAATTGTAGAAACAGCTAATTTCAGACTTTAGTAACTATTTAAAGTCCAGACTAAATGGGTCCTTCCTACTTGCCAGTGACTGGTGGAGTCATTGCAACACCTTACTAGATCAGCAAATGTCTGAAGAGAAGTGACAATCTTGAAGACCAGTTCTCAGTTCGCCAGAAATCTTTTAAAAATAATATTTTCCCAGTTGAGGGAGGAAAAAACAAGAAGAAAACAAAATTTAAAAAGAATCATGTTGTGTGGTAGTTACAGGATTGACACCTAAAATCTGAACTTTTCTGTAAACATGGGACTGATACTTTTTTTTTTGCTTGCACACCAGAGTTCCAGAATCTTAAATCTTAAAACATACACACACAATCACTGCATTTAGAGTCAGGGATGTTGGTGGTTTTAATTTTGTTAACAGCAACTGGTAGGGAGAGGTTCTGCTATTTTATACGTATGCAAAGAGAGACTAAGGTAGTTGAGGCAACAGATCAACTCATGATGTCCAAGGGACACTGCTTTCATTTAAAAGAGAGGCTCTATTCAAATCCTGATATAGCCTGGATGCGTATCATGAGGCAGTAGAACATAGAGGTTAAGGAAAGATGCTCAGTAGACAAAAAGTCTTGATTTGAATCCTCAGTTCTGTCACTGGTCTATCACTCACCTTCTCTGCACCGGGTTGCTCATGTGTAGATGAGGATGGTATTTAAATGCACATGCAGTGGTATGAGGATTAAGTGATATAACAGAACTCTGTACATACTCAGTAAATGTAAATGATCACTACGTAGACAATAGGATGACAGCAGGATGATCTAGGCAGAAGTGATTTTTTACTGTCTGGCCCATAGCCGTGTGAGATTCCAGGGAGGGCTTGAAGACCAAATGTGTATTGTAAACAATGACCAACAGTACAGAAACCTTTTACACGTGGTCATTTGGCTGAGGAGTGATCAGAGAAATCATATTATAAGCTTTAGCAATCCAGCCATCACCATGTCTTAGTTGAAAAGTTTCAGTGAGGGCCTCGCCTGTAACTGTTCACCATTTTCCAGGAGCCAATACAATTTTCTTTGCTAGTTTTATTTACTTTTATGTTTCATTTATTACATAAAATTAGCACTTACTGTACTATGCTTTAGGCTGTTTTAAGAGCTTAACAACTATTTAGTTTATCTAATTCTCATAACATTATGAGACAGTTGCAATTATTATCCCTATTTTATAGTGGAGAAATCTGAGGCACAGGGAAGTCAGTTGTTTGCCCAAGATTACATGGTAGTAAGTGAGAAAATGGGGATTCAACCTACATAGTCTGACACCAGAGTCCATATTACAGAGAATGTTACCTCCCAACTTCCTAATTCTCTTAATACTTCCAATAGCTCCTCACTGCTTACCATAAAACTCCACCTTCTTTAGTCGTTAATCTACATACTTTAGTAGTTAAGTTTCATCTCCAATTATTTCTCTACTTATATTCCATATCATAATCACTTCTCATTTTCTTTCCTACATACATATATGTAATTTGTATTGATTGAAGTGCACTCAATCAACTATTTACATTAATCATACTGAATATTGCTTCTATATTGAACTTAAAGTGTCCCAACTTGTTCATTTCTCCAGTTTAATATTTATCTGACCCTTGCATGTTTAACCTGTTCCTGACACATTTTTCATCCTCATCCTTTCTCTTTTTTTATTTCATTAGCCTGCATTGTCCTTATCATTCAACTCGCAATCTTGATTTTGCTCTATCTCTGTGTGTTATTCAAGTTCTGCTTCATTCTGAGCACAACCTCCTCATCAAGACTGTATTCTTCCTATTAGCCCCAGAGCAACATAATTAGTATTTTTTCATTAGATGTACAGCAAATAAAATGAGAGACTATAATAAAACTGCATTATCATTGGACTATAGGAATAAAAATAGTGCCACAGAGTAAATATTTATATATCCAGTTGCTAATCATTATCCGTAATCACTCTTAGCAATAATGAAATAACCCCAGAAGTGTTATTTATTTCCTATTACAGGTTTGTATTTTCTTGTTATCACTCTTCTATTGTTTGTTTTGAAAATACTGCACCATTAAAAGTTTCAGCTTGTGCTAAAGAGTTAGCTGTTACTAAAATTGGGGCCAATCTTAATAATACATAATTAAGTACATTTCAGATGTCTATTGTGTTGTTATATATGATATAAACATATATCATGATATATAAATCATGTCATGATATAAATCAACATTAGTCAAAATAATTAGAATTTTTGCATTCTTCTTTAGAGTAAGAACTGTGCATTGTAAGAGTATTTATTTTCAAATGCAAATTAGACACACTCTGAAAATTCCTTATAAATAAATATTGATTAGTAAGGTATGCTCAACATTTTTCTATTAGTAATATCATAATAAACAAAATATGCTGTTTTGAAAGTATTATTTTGTGAAATTTGTATTTCAATTAAATATTCTATAATATTCCATAATTCTTCACAAAGTCCTTTGTTTTGTTTTTCCATATCTTTCACTCTTAATTTGACCTCCAGGAACAAAACATAGCTAAAGTCTATTCTTTTACTTATCAAGGTCAGGTACTCTAGGTTTGGAGTTCTCTACTTCATTTTGGTGGCTTTGATGGATAAAAAACCATTTGTCATATATATTCTAATCTTGAATAAGTTCATAAAGAAGAAACACTTTTTCAAAGGTACATATTGGTATTTAGTGAAGTCAGTGCATCAGCGAAGGGATCATCTGTTCTCTGAAATTAAATTCTATGTATGAACAAAAAGACTGGAAAAGGTTGAGGGTAATAACCAGCTGGAACTACCTGTGATGGCTTGAATGAAGAAACAGAAGCATAGAGAAGCCCGTGCTTACCACCAGAAATTATCAAGTAAAGAAAACATGAATCTCGAGTGGGCCACGTGTACATCCAAAATAGGAGCTTGGCTTTGGCTGTCTTGATGGGGACAGACAAGGCAGTCCTTTTGAGTGGAGTAACCTCAGTAGTAAGTGGTTGCTGAGAGTGAGTGACACTTGGAGGGGGAGCAGGGCAGGCAAGAGAGGAGAAAGTGGTTCAAGAGGTCCTGCAGGGTCAATGAATGACTCATAAGTAAACTAAAAGAGAGCATCTAAGGCCAGGATGCTTATGTCCATGGACAGATACAAAGAAGACTACTTGGTAAAAAAGGCAATTGTCTCTTTTTCCACCATTCCCCACTCCCTATGCCCAACAAATCTAGCAGCAGAGAGGTAAGGAGAAAACCGAAGAATAAAAAATCATAGAATTGTAACAAAAGAATACAGGACCTTCCTCATCTTGTTAGAAGCTATACCTTGATATGACATAAAATATGTATTTGCCTGGACTGGAAATTTTTCTATTAAAAATAGTCATTATTATCAAAACAAAACTATAACTTAAAGTCAAAGATGAATGAAAAAAACTATGCTCTTTACTTACAATGTCATCACAGAGCAAGAAATGGAGATCTGGCAGAATATGTTGGAAAATAAGAATTCTTAAAGCTGTTTCCTATATGTACCCTCACTGAATTCAGCTCACTCAAAATGATTTGATCAGACATAGATCTAAAGGCCTCAAGACATATTTTCAGAAATAAATATTTCTGCAGTGATACTTAAATAAGATACATTCAGTGGATCCCACACACAAATACATTGACTTGGGACGAATTTCATGCTTTGGAGAAATAATCTGCAGATGCTTATACTTAAATTATTAATACTAGGAACAAATTAAATTTAAATTAAGTTATCTTTCCAATTGCACACATCAGACACTTTGAGCCTTTCTAGATTAATGTAATGTAAATCTAAATCTGAATATGTGTAAAATGTTCAAATTATTTTGGCTATTGTAACATGTCTTTATTCATCATTTTCTGTATAATTGATTTCATTATGTTAATAACCACAAAAAAGACTATCATCCCAAATAAGAATATTTTGGGCCCTTTATATAGATGTATAGTTAATAGACTCAAGCCAATTTTTAAAGTGAGGAGATTTTATTGAGTAGTGTCCTAGATTATAATGTCATGATCCTATTATTTGAGAAAAACACTAACACACAAACACAATCATATCTATGTATATATTTTTCACATAAATTAATATATAATCAATATAGATACATACATATATAAATTATATTTTTAATGATTTATGTTAAATATATTGGTACCCATTGGACAAAAATCCACTGAATATTATCCCCTTCTTTATGGATGATCTATGTGTGTGTGTGAGTATACACACATATATGTGTATGTTTTCATTACTTAAAAACATAAAAACATATACAACAAGAAACTACAGTTCTTCAGCAGGCCATTAGCTTGCTGTCTGTGAAACTCATTTTAGTCAAAAATCACATTATGATTAAATTCATGGATATGTAGGATCTTTTTTCCCATAAAGAAAAGCAGGATAAAAATTGAATTTCTTATCATGCTCAATCTTGTCATTTTACAGAGTGTGATTTCTTACTAGGATCACAGCATTCATCATTCTTTTTTCCTTTCAATAGGGTGAGTACACTACAGTGCCATCCTGTTAAAGTCAGACTCATGATATGGCAAATGTGGCTGTAATGCCCACTTAATCCAATATATTTTTAGTGCAGTAAATAAATTGGTATAGTGAGTGAGTAAATTGTTATAGTGTGAGATCACTTGGCACAGTAGTCTATACTAAAGGAAACATCACTTTAAACTATCTCTTCACAAATCTGTTGTGTACTGTAATTTTAAAAAGACCATAATTTACAATTGCAAATGTAGGTAAGAGACAAATGATTAAAATGCATATTTATGTGCTATATTTGGCTGAACATGCATCTGTTCTATTTATCTCTGTAACATTAGATGCTAATTGAGAGACAACATTCTCTCTACATATAAGGATAAATTTAGGGAGAGGAAATTTGGAATTATTCTTAAGGTGATTCCCTTTTACAAAATTGTGACACTAATACAATTGGGCCTTAATTAAGAACATACTGAATAATTATTATTTGCAATAACTAGTATTGCATTTTATATAAAACCTATATCATGAAAAGGCTGCCAAAATTACTCTCAAAGGAAGACAATTATTATAATTACATTGTTTTTAGGCTAACTCAAGTGAAATTTCTAATATTTAGCTATCTTTTCCTATAAGAAAGGCAGTTTCTTATGGTTCAGCCTAATAAACAGGAGGAAAGTGAAGGAGTCTGTAATTTTGTAAATAACCAAAGCCTTTGATGTCAGACAATGAAACAAATGGGGTATTGGCATAACGTATTTTTGATAGTTTAATATTCATTTATATTTTTACATGTGAAGCTGAGAGAATCATTTATGAAAAAACTCGATTCTGTAAAAATTTGTAGAGTTTCACTGTGCATTCACATATACTATATAATCTACTTACAGGCCTACTACTACTGTTAGATCAAAAATTATTCATGGCACAAAGACGGTAAGGGAGACTTTATTTAAGGGGGAGGGGCTATGACAATTTGAATCAGGACCTAAACCCTGTTAAAAAGAAAAACTTTAAATGAATTAAATTTAGAAGAGTTTAACTGAGCAAAGAATGATTGGCCAATCAGGCAGCTGCCAGAACCATACTAGGTTCAAAGTGATTACGGGACTGCGGCATTGTAGGCTAAGATTTATAGGCAAAAAAGGGTATGTGACTACAGAATACGGAAGTAAGGTACAAAAACAGCTGGAATGATGATAGCTGGGTGTTTTCCTTATTTGGATATAGTTTGAATAGCTGGCTGCCTGTAATTGGCTGAGACTCTGCTACTTGTTACAAGAGCAGGTTACATTCTGTTTACATACCAAGTTAGGTTGCAGTTCACTATGTCTGAAGAAACTTTTAGACCAAACTTGACAACTCCAAACAAGAAGAAAAAATGATAATTTATAACCAAGGAGCAGAGTAGGGGTCAATGGATGTAGAATTACTAAGAGGAATATCAGAGATAAGGGGGGATTCTGGCTAAACTGACCTACCAGCATACTTGGTGAAGGCGAGCCAGGGTAATTACACATCACATGATATGTGGTGGAGGATGAGGTAATTAGACATTGAGGGTGATTAGATATTGGGCGGGGAGATTCTGATAAAACTGACTTAGCAGGATTTTTTTATTATTATTTCTATGGTAAAATACACATAACATAAAATTTACCATCTTCACTTCATTAAGTATATGTTTCAGTCGCATTAAGCACATTTGCATTGCCATACCACTATCTCTACCACTCATCTCCTGAACTTTTTCATCATTCCAAACTGGATCTCTGTATCCATTAAACAGTAATTCCCCCCTGCTTAACCAGATTCTTGCTGAAATCGGACAGTGCCCAGCTAAACACAGAAACCCAAGTCAGAGCCTAGTTGAGAAGAGTTCAGGAGGTCCTGAGTAGAATTTGGTCAAGGAGGGAAACTTTGCCACTCTTCCTCTTTTATATAAACTGAGGATCACAAAAAACTGTATCATTTTTTCAAGTTTTATTGCTATTCCATCTTTATCCTCTCTCCCCTTCCTTTTCCCCTTCCCTTTTTTCCTCATGTGCATGAGCTATTGCAATAGTGAAGCAAAGTCAGAACTCACTGTGACCACACTGAAGGGAAACAAGAGGTGGGAAGATTTTAAGCACTGAAGTGAGATGGGAAGAAAAACACAGGCCCTCTGTGTTTGCTAGTTGTTTTACCCAAAGGAAAAGTCAACTTTCTCCTTGCGACAAGAGGTAGTTTGACCACTTGGAGCAAGGTGCCACTTTCGTAAGGCTCCTACTGTCTGACAGAGACTGAGAGATAGGGGCACTGTCTCCCCTGAGGATTCCATTTCAGAGGAATACAGGTCCTTAACTAAGATGTCCCTGGGTTGTAAAGCCAGCCAGATGCTTTAAAAATATTTACATATCAAAGGAATAGAGAAAGAATTTATAAGTAACTGTTTTCTAAAATCAAATGCTCTAAGCAAAGGGAAGTTAGGAACCTGGAGTCCGAAAGGAGTTTAGTCAAGCTAATGGGATTATTAAAGCCATGTTGGTCATCATTTTTTCTTTTTTAAAAATAAAAATTAAAAAAAAGAACTTACTATAGCAGTTTCAGTAACTGTATGAGCTGCTAATAGTATACTAGACCTATACTCCATCCATGAATTTGCTGGTGATATTAATCTGCTTCTTCCTTTATGACATACTCCTTCTGAGCAGAGAGAGAGAGAAAAAAGTGCTATTAAAACTATATTTGAAAGACTTCCAATTTTTACCCCAACATGTAAAGAACTTGTAAGTCATCACTTCCACCCTCACAACAGGAAAAGAGCTAAGCTCACTGAAAATCACTGGTATTTATTAGATCCCTCAGAGAATTGAGGTCGCAGTACAAACCACCACCCTGAACACTGGAGAGAGAGGTGAATACAGATCAGCTCACTTTAAGCAGAAGCTGCTGGAGCCAGTCACAGTACAACACTTAAAAGCGTAACTTCAATAAACTGTTGGAAGCTGAATGTGGACTAGCTGGAGAGTTAAAAATTCCTGGGGACCCAGTGGAAACTCCTCCCTGGCCCCTCACACTTCTGTGAGTTTAATTTCCAGGAGCCCCACTAGGAGCTCATAATGAAGAAAAAAATCTCCTTGTACTTGACCAGGGGGAGGAGAAAGCAACCATTTTGACAGACATCCAAAGGAAAAGTAATCGTTCTGGGAAAAAGCCACCTGAGACCTCTACAACAAATGCCTTTTCAGCGTTGGGAGTCAGAACATGATAATTCAAAAGGATGGCGCTTTGGCATGCTGCGTACTTTGAACCAAAGGAGATTGGAAAGGGCTCAGAAACAAGGTCCCTCTGAGTTTCTCCCTTCCTCCTGTGTCCTGCACTTCTTTCTCCCCCAAAACAAGTCACAGAAACCAGAGTTCCTCTTCCCCAAGGAGGGTCATAGAAACTAGAACTCCTCTCCCCCAAAACAAGACATACAACCTAGAAAGGTCACTCTCTCCCTTCTCTTTGAAGACCTTTATTCCAGAAGGGTCCTGCCCCATACCTGGGGAGGAGGGACTGCTATACAGAGAGGCCAAGAAGAATCTGAACAGATAGGCATTGCTGGATTCCCTTTTCAGTCTATTCGCATTAGGTCACACCTTTTTGTCCAATCACGTTTCTACATGGCTCTTCATTCTTCATCAAACCTAAGCATAAAAATACAGTTTTCCCTGGGTCTTTGAGTCTTCATTTCTGAAGCCTCCCTTGTCACATAAAACTTTTGTTAAATAAATTTGTTATGCTTTTGTCTTGTTACCCTGTCTTTTGTTACATAGGTGTTGGCCTTTATACTTCTCAATATACATTGTAGTTGATTTTCATGCCCCTTTACCCGTTCCACTGCACCTCCGCCCCCCCCCCCCCCATCTCTGTTCCCTTGATTTAAAAAGTTCAAGGAATTTTTGTGATTGTTGTGTCTTCTTCCCCCCACATTTTATTTGTTTGTGTGTTTATTTATTTATTCATTTATTTTTAGCTCCCACAAATAAATGAGAACATGTGATATTTCTCTTTCTGTGCCTGACTTGTTTCATTTAATATAATTTTCTCAAAGTCCATCCATGTTGTTGCAAATGGTAGTATTTTGTTCTTTTTTATAACAGAGAAGTACTCCATTGCGTAGATATGCCAGTTTCCTTATCCACTCATCTGATAATGGACATTTGGGCTCGTTCCAACTCGGCTATTGTTAGTAGAGCTGCAATAAACATTGTAGTACAGATATCCCTTCGGAATGATGATATCCATTCCTCTGGGTATATTCCCAACAATGGAATAGCTGGGTCATATGGTAGATTTATCTGTAATTGTTTGAGGAACCTCCATACCATTTTCCATAAAGGCTGCACCATTTTGCAGTCCCACCAACAGTGTATGAGAGTTCCTTTTTCTCTGCAACCTCGTCAGCACTTATTGTTCTCAGTCTTTTGGATGTTAGCCATCCTAACAGGAGTGACATGGAATATCACAGTGGTCCTGATTTGCATTTCCCGTATGCTGAGTGAGGTTGAGCATTTTTTCATGTGTCTCTGGGTCATTCGTATATCTTCCTTTGAGAAATGCCTATTCAGCTCCTTTGCTCATATTTTAATTGGGTTATGTGGTTTGTTGCTGTAAACTCTTTTGAGTCCTCGTATATTCTGATATTAATCCTTTGTCAGATATATATTGTGCAAATATTTTCTCCCACTCTATTGGCTATCTGTTTACTCTGTTGTTTCTTTTGCTGTGCAGAAGCTTTTCATTTTGATATAATACCATTTGTTTATTTTTCCTTTAGTTGCCTGTGTTTTGGGGGCCTTATTCATGAAGTCTGTACCCACTCCTACTTCCTGGAGTGTTTCCTGTATATCTTCTTTAAGGAGTTTTATTGTTTCAGGATATATATTTAATTATTTAATCAATTTTGAGGTGATTTTGGTATATGGTGAGAAGTATGGGCCTAGTTTCATTCTCCTACATATGAGTATCCAGTATTCCCAGCACCATTTGTTGAAAAGGCAGTATCTTCCCCAGTATGTAGACTTGCTGCCCTTGTCAAAGATTAGTTGGCTGTAGGCATATGGGTTAATTTCTGAATTCTCTATTCTATTCTGTTGATTGGTGTGTCTGTTTTTATGCCTGTACCATGCTGTTTTGGTTATTATAGCTTTGTAATATAGTTTGAAGTCAGGTAATGTTATGCCTCTAGGTTTATTTGTTTTTTTCAGGATTGCTTTGGCTATGCATGGTCTTTTGTTATTCCATATAAATGTCTGGATAGCTTTTTCCATCTCTGAGAAAAATGTCATTGGAATTTTGATGGTGATTTTATTGAATCTGTAGATCACGTTGGGTAAAATGGACATTTTCACAATGTTGATTCTTCCAATCCAAAGCATGGGATATCCTTCCATCTTCTTGTTTCCTCTTTAATTTCTCTCAGCAGGGGTTTGTAGTTCTCATTATAGAGGTTTTTCACATCCTTGGTTAACTCTATTCCCAACTATTTTATTTTTTGGTGGCTATTGTAAATGGGCAAGCTTTCTTGATTTCTCTTTCTGCATGTCCACTATTGGAGAATAGAAATGCTACTGATTATTGTGTGTTGATTTTGTATCCTGCAACTTTGCTGAAATCATTTATTAACTCTAGGAGTTTTTTTATAGAGGCTTTAGGCTGTTTAATATATAGGATCATATCATCTGTAAACAGGGACAGTTCGACTTCATCCTTTTCAGTCTGGATGCCCTTTATTTCCTTCTCTTCTCTGATTGCTCTAGCTAGTACTTACAACACTATGTTGAATAGGAGTAGTGACAGTGGGCATCCTTGTCTAGTTTCTGTTCTTAAGGGAAAAGCTTTCGGCTTTTCCCCATTCAGGATGATATTGGCAGTGGGCTTATGATATATGGCTTTAATTATGTAGAGATACTTTCAGTCTATGCCTAACTTGTAGAGAGTCTTTATCATAAAAGAATGTTGAATTTTGTCAAATGCTTTTTCATTGTCTATAGAGATGATCATATAAACTTTGTCTTTGCTTCTATTGATGTGGTGTATCACATTTATTGATCTGCGTTTGTTGAACCAACCTTGCATCCCTGGGATGAATCCCACTTGATCATGGCGTATAATTTTCTAAATGTGTTGCTGTATTCTGTTAGCTAATAGTTTATTGAGAATTTTTGCATCTATATTCATCAAGGATATTGGCCTGTAGTTTTCTATTTTTGATGCATCTTCGTCTGGTTTTGGAATCAGGATGATGTTTGCCTCATAGAATGAGTTTTGGAGAATGGCCTCTGTTTCAATCTTCTGGAACAGTTTGTAGAGAATTGGTATCAGTTCCTCTTTCAAGATTTGGTAGAACTCTGCAGTGAACCCGTTCAGTCCAGGGCTTTTCTTTGTTGGGAGCCTTCGGATAACAGCTTCAATCTCTTTTATTGTTATTGTTCTATTCAGATTTTCTATATCTTCTTGCCTCAGTTTTGGTAGTTTGTATGTGCCCAGAAATTTATCCATTTCCTTCATATTTTCAAATTTGTTGTCTTATAGTTGTTTATAGTAGTCTCTAATGATTCCTTGTATTTCTGAGGTATCAGTTATAATATCATCTTTTTCATTTGTAATTTTTGTTATTTGGGTCCTCTCTCTTCTTAGTTAATCTTGCTAAAGGTTTGTCGATTTTATTTATCATTTTGAAAAACCAACTTTTTGTTTCATTGATCTTTTGTGTTGTTTTTCAGGTTTCTATTTCATTTAGTTCTGCTCTGATCTTAATTATTTCTTTCTGTATACTAACTTTGGGTTTGGATTGTTCTTGTTTTTCTAGATCTTTAAGGTGAAGTGTTAGGTTGTTTATTTGCCATCTTTCCATTCTTCTGAAGTAAGCATTTAATGCAATAAATTTCCCCCTTAGTATTGCTTTTTCAGTATCCCACAGGTTTTGGTATGATATGTCATTATTTTCACTAGTTTCAAGAATTTTTTTGATTTCCTGTTTAATTTCTCCTTGGAATCATATGTCATTAAGTAGAATGTTGTTTAATTTCCATGTGTTTGTATAGTTTCCAGTTTCATTTGTTGTTGATTTCTAATTTTAATCCATTGTGATATGAAAAAATACATGGAGTAATTCCAGTTTTTTTGAATTTGTTGAGACTTGTTTTGTGACCTGACATGTGATCTATCCTGGAGAATGTTCCATGCGCTTATGAGAAGAATGAATATTCTGAGGTTGTTGGATGGAATGTTCTGTAGATATCAGCCAAGTCAATAGGTCTAAAGTGTTGTTTAGATCTTGTGTTTCTCTATTGATTTTTTGCCTAAATGATCTGTCCAGTGATGAGAATGGGGTGTTCAGATCCCCTGCTATTATGGTGTTGGTGTCTATCTCATTCTTTAGATGTAATAGTGTTTGCTTTATAAATCTGCTGCTCTAACATTGGGTGTGTATATATTTATGATTGTTATGTCTTCTTAGTGGATAGATCCTTTTATCATTATATAGTGGCCTTCTTTGTTTCTTTTTATGGTTTTTGCTTTAAAGTCTATTTTATCTGATATAAGAATGGCTACTCCAGCTCGTTTTTCATTTCTATTTGCATGATATATCTTTTTCCATCCTTTCACTCTTAGTCTGTGTGTGTCTTTACAGGCCAGGTGAGTTTCTGGAAGGCAGCATATTGTTGGGCCATCTGATTAATCCAGTCAGTCAGTCTGTGTCTTTTGAGTAGGGAATGTAATCCCTTTATGTTTAGAGTTATTTTTGAAAGGTGTTCATTTATTCCTAGCATTTTATTGATTTTTGTTTAGATGTCTTAAGTACCATTTGTTCCTTTCTTTCTAATTTTTTGTTTGTCTTCTGTATTTGTTGGATTCTTGGGGCAATAGATAATCTTATTTTTTCTCTTTTGTTAGCATTTTTGTTTTGCTGGTAAGTTTTGTTCTTTCTTGAGTATTCATGACAGTGATGGTTGTTTTCGTGGTATCAAACCCAGTACTCCCTTGAGAATTTCTTGTAGGGCTGGTCGTGAGGTAGTGAACTCCCACAGTTTTTGTTTGTCTGAGAAATATACTATTTGTCCTTCATTTCAGAAGGATAGTATTGTTGGGTAAAGTATTCTTGGCTGGCAATTTTTGTCCTTTAGTGTTTTGAATATATCATCCCATTCTTTTCTGGCTTTTAGGGTTTCTGATGAAAAGCCTCATGTTAGTCTGATTGGGGCTCCCTTATAGGTGACTTGCCACTTCTCTCTTGCAACTTTTAAGATTCTCTCTGTCTTTGAGTTTTGTCAGTTCGATTATCACATGTCTTGGAGATGACCTTTTTGGGTTGAATGTGTTTGGGGATCTCTGGACTTCCTGAATCTGAAGATCTGTGACTTTCCCTATACCCTGGAAGTTTTCTGTTATTATTTCATTGAATATGTTTTCAATGCCATATGCTTTTTCTTCTCCTTCTGGAATATGCATGATTAGCATATTTGGGCACTTAAGGTTGTCTGTTATTTCTCTTAGATTTTCTTCAATTTTTTTAATATTCTTTTTTCTTTTTTCTGTTCTTCCTGTGTTAATTCAAACAGCCTGTCTTCAAGGTCAGAAATTCTCTCTTCTGCTTGTTCTAGTCTGCTGGTTAAACTCTTTGTTGTGTTTATTATTTTGTTGAATGGATTCTTCAGTTCCAGAAGCTCTGCTACATTCTTTTTCAAGGCACTGATTTCTTTGCACATTTCTTCTTTTGGTGTTGGCCTTTATGATTGGTAAGGAAAGGTGTTACACCTTTCTGCCCCTATACCAGCAAAGAAAAAAGACTTCACTAGAGCCTTATCTGACTTGGTTGAAGGGACATTACCCTACTCCAGCTCCTTCTATCCTTCCTGTCTCATCTAAAGGGGAAAAATGCTGAGAAGAACATATGAAAATCACAGCCCAATCCCACAGGGCCACTATAAGACTGAGACCTAAACATGGAATTATAAAATGCTCTCCCATATATACACACCACATCTCACCAGTGCAATAACAGGGTATTTACTGAATTTAGCTGAAAATGTATACAGTAACCTCCATATGAATGCTTACAATATCATTATCCACAATTACCTAAAAGTGGAAACAACCAATATGTTCTTTGATAGGTGAATCAATAAACAATTGTGGTACACCTATAATGGAATATCATTCAGTTACATTACAAAAAAGGGGGCTACCAAGCCTTGAGAAGACATGGAGGAGTGTTAAATACATATTGCTAAGTAAAAGAAAGCCAGAGTAAAAAGGCTACATAATGTATGAAACCAACTACATGACATTACAGAAAAGGCAAAACTAGAGGAACAGTAAAAGTAGAAGTGGTTGCGAGGCATTCTCCAGGAGAGAGGAAAGGGATGACTAAAGGAAACACAGGGAATTTTTAGGGTGATGAAACCATTGTTTGAAACTGTAATGGTGGATACATGACAATGTGCATTTGTCAAAACTCATTGAAATAGGGAACACAAAAGGTGAACCCTAAGGTAAACTATGAACTGTATTTAATAATAATGTATCAATGTTGGTTGTTTAGTTGAAAAAAGCATATCACCCTAATGCAAGATATTAATAATAGGGAAAACTAGTGGGAGTGAGAGGTAGATATATGAAATTTTATGTATTATCATCTCAATTATCCTGTCAATCTAAAATTGTATGAAAGTATGAAATCTATTACAAACCCATACCATTCAAACATGGTTTTGAATGTAACCATTTTTGTCTTGAGAGTGTTGTAATTTATCTTGAGTATGCATGATATTTGATTTTGAAAATCTCTTGATAATTTTTTTGGCTATAAAATCGAAGGCCCATGGAGCCTGGCTTTTAAGGGAGTAGTGAAACTGAGAAAAGGCTCAAATGTTCTGCTCAAAAAGTAAATAGAATTTGGAATATAACAGAAAAAATGTAAGAGAATTTGAGTGATAAAGATTAAAAACATGAATGAGTCTGCCAAATGACAAAGAGGATTAGGAGGCCCTGCCGAGGGGCCGTGAAGTGAGAGATTTGCAAAGATTCTAATAGATGCAAGATTCATAAAAACAGACATGGTTAAGTTCCATGGTTCTGTTAAAGAACTTCCCCCCGTTCTCCAATCCTCAGCTAAATCTAAACACAAAAATACAGCCAATCTCTGAGCTATATTTGGAAGTTATTTATCTACATTAGGCTATAGTTTATTTTATCCTGTTGTAACAAATCAATTCCAATCCATTTAATGTATCAACACTAAAGGAAAACTATTTTGCTCTATAATAGCTATATAGATATTGAAATATCTAATATGACAATGAAAGTTTTTAGATATTAAAAGTTTAACAGTTTTGTAAGTAATGGCCTTTTTAACGTAAGGTGGATTGAATTTGCAGACACTGCACACAGCTAACTTTTTGTACAATATGCATGATGTCCTGTGCAAATTACTAACAATATTTCTGTGTTTTATTATGGAGGAAAATCAAAATCTATTTACTTGAAATGACAAGTGCAAACCTGTTCCAGAATTTAATGAAATATGCTAAGGTTAGTCCAGAGATAACTGATTTAGAAATAAACAAGTATGGGTGGTTTATTTTCATTTGACTGCTCAAGTAAACTGGAGCATTTTGTTTCACTTGCCAGCTTCAAGAGTTTCACATGATTACATGAAATGAGTGAGTGCCATGTGGGGAAGTAGCATTTAGAACATTGTTTATTCACTCAAATCTTCAAGGTAATTTTTCCCAGAAAAGATTAATTTATTTCTAATTGTCATCTGCCACTTACAATGTACTTTCTTTGTATTTCAGACCCTGTTGTGTAATAAATCAAATAAGAAACAAGCCTGAAAGCTTTAAGGTTTTAAAAAATAAAAACAATTGCATTTATTTTATATAGAGTTTTTTCAATTCAGAGTAAAACTTCCTAAAATATTCTCAGGTTCTGTAATTAAGTGGCAGCCGGCTTCTGAAGTACCCAATGCCAATTAGCAGATAAAACTTTTATAAGAGAACATTTGTAACAAATCTTACAGTTTCCAAGAGGATTTAATATACTTATCTCCAAAAAGTGAAAAACACTTTTCTATTTAACTCAATCACAAGCTGATATTTTTAAGACACAGGAAAACCTCCTTTCCTGTTTTAGCTTGAATTATTAAAATTATAGATATATATTTAATATATAATAATTATGTATATGTATGCATTTATATGTAATTTGTTATATACACATATATGTGTGTATGTGTTATAATCCCATTTTAATTTAGAAATATATACTATATGGCTAAGAGTTTCATTACCATAAAACAATCACTGCAGGGCCTCTGTCCCATAAATATTTCAGGGCAGGGGTGACTTATCCTTTCTTTCTACCATCTTAGCTTCATTGGGTGGGGCACTTGTAACAAAAGACAAATTAACTAGAGAAAAGCTTACAAATCTATTTAATGTAAGTTTTACATGACGCAGGAGCCTTCATTACAGAATGAAGACTTGAAGAAAAAGTTAAACGTGAGTGTTTTGTGTAGTAGGTTTGATGAACGGAGAGTTGTGGACAAACGTGATAGGACAAACTCTTAAACTGGGAGAAACTCTGCTCAGATTCCTCTCTGTGTCCTCTTCGGAGATGAGGACGCTCTGTGGATCGGGAAGGCGCCTCTCACACGAGTCTTATGACCTGCTTCACCAGAAGGTCAGAAAATCCTGCGGAGGCTTTATAACCTGCTTCAGAGGAAGGTCAAAAGGTACTTCTCACACTTGTCATTTCTCAAGTTCCTTCAGCTTAAAATATCTAATATACCATATTTTTTGGTAGCGTGTCTTAAACCCTATCAATATGTAAAGTGTAAATTACTTGCTCTCTCTTTCACAAGATAATCGTAATTTCCTTTGCGAGTTTACCTAAGTGACTACAGAAAGGAGACATGAAGGTCAGCATGTCTGTATCACAGAAAGAAAGAAAAAGGTGGTGCAAAACGTGACCATAGAGTGTCAGAACCTCCTAGATCATGTAATGTTTAGGGATTTTTATTTCCTAAATATAATTTTAAAACCCACTAAAAGGTTTTGGAATGTATGACACTTAGACTTTGAAGGATTTTCAATTTTTCTTGCAATGATATTAATAGAAAAATGAATATGAGCGCACAGTACTTAGAAGCGGTGAGTTGATCAGAAATACTATTATTTGAGGCCCTGGAAATAATAAACAATACCAAGAAAGGAATATAAAAAGAAATGATACTCCTCAACTAAATTAGGCTTGTGTTTTTATTTTTAATTCAGTATTGGAATTGCTGTAAATACCTATGTTACAACCCTTTTAATTCTTAAATAANGGTGCAAAACGTGACCATAGAGTGTCAGAACCTCCTAGATCATGTAATGTTTAGGGATTTTTATTTCCTAAATATAATTTAAAAACCCACTAAAAGGTTTTGGAATGTATGACACTTAGACTTTGAAGGATTTTCAATTTTTCTTGCAATGATATTAATAGTAAAATGAATACGAGCGCACAGTACTTAGAAGCGGTGAGTTGATCAGAAATACTATTATTTGAGGCCCTGGAAATAATAAACAATACCAAGAAAGGAATATAAAAAGAAATGATACTCCTCAACTAAATTAGGCTTGTGTTTTTATTTTTAATTCAGTATTGGAATTGCTGTAAATACCTATGTTACAACCCTTTTAATTCTTAAATAATTTCTATATGGCTCAGATTTCTAAATGCCACAGAGCAGCAGCCTCTCAGCCCTGTGTGTCCTGTGCCTATGTACAGCTTACATGATTTTTCTCAGCTTTTTCTTAAAATAATTACAATTTGCATTGACAGACTTTATACTTAAATTATGACAGAAAAAACAGAACCTGTAAAAAAAAAGGAATCCACACTCAGATGTCATAGAGCTAATAAAAATGAGTTCATAATAAGTGCATCAAACTTTGTAAGTTAGATTACTTGATTTAAGAGAAACAATATGCAGTCATAGGCAGATTGACAGGTATAAGTCTTTAAAGAATACCATCTATCACACAAATTTTTATAGGCATGTTCATTCTACATGCTGTTTGCATTATTCCTTTAAATTTCTTAAGATCAAGAAAGTACATTTTGGCCCGGCCCATGGCTCACTCGGTAGAGTGCGGTGCTGATAACACTAAGGCCACGGGTTCGGATCCTATATAGGGATGGCTGGTTAGCTCACTGGGTGAGCGTGGTGCTGACAACACCAAGTCAAGGGTTAAGATCCCCTTACCGGTCATCTTTTAAAAAAAAAAAAAAAAAGAAAGTACATTTTCTTTTAAGTTTGAAATGTTGGACTTAATTTAAAAATACAGAGAATTGAGAATGCAGAAAATAAATAATGTATTATACTTTAAGACATCTGCTTAAAACCAATTAAGCAGCATTTGACCAGAGAAGTAGGTCAGAGTGATAAATGAGGTGCTCAGTTTCCCTGGGTTCAGGTTTCAGGACATGCCTCTGGGTTTCTAGCCCTTCCCTGAGGTGTTAGGTCCCCTCCTCTGAGATCTTCCTTGGAGAAAAGTTCCTGTTGCCAGTTAGACCTATTTTTAGCACCAACCTGGGGAAAATGAGATCACAAGGGGGCTGGCTTATGCAATCTAGTGGCTGAGCATGCTCAATAGAGAGCATAGAATATTCTTGAATATGGCTTATGCATATAATGGGACCATCCCCTTAACTGAATATTCATTAGATAGGGAGATTATAAAAGCCAAATCCCAGACCAAGGCATTGTGTTGCTCCCTTTCCTGGAGGCAACCTGCACTTCCCTGGCTGAGGTGTGTATACTTTAGTCTGTATCAAACTTACTTTCAGCAAGCTGCTGCTCACTCTCTTGAACCAGCCTGCACTTTGTACTGAACTTTAAGTGTGTTTTTCTTGCTTTTGTGTTAGACTTGATGTCTGTACTGAACTTACTTTTGTGTTAAACTTGGTGTGGGCCCAGCTCAGCTCTGGACCTATGCCACACTCTTTCTGTAGAAACTGTATTTCTTATCTATTATATTAAATTTGTTATCACTTTCTACTGTGACTCTGCCCTTGAATTCTTTCCTGCCGTGGAGTAAAGAACCTGTTCAGAGGACTGGGTGGGTTGAGGCCGACTATCAGGTCCCCCAAACCCTACCTCTGACATCAAGAGGATAAGCAAGGAGCTAACACTGGTGTGTTAGGCAGCCTCTGAAATGGCTCCCAATGATTTCTCTCTGCTGGCATTTACCCTCTTTTATAATCCCCTCTTCTTAAGTGTGGACTGGACCTAGTAATTCACCTCTGAAAAAAAGAATACAGCAAAAGTAGTAGAATATCACTTCTGAGATTAGGTTATAAAGTTTGTGACGTTTTTGTCTTACTCCTGTCACTGTCTTCTTTTCTTGCTCTGAAAGAAACGGAGCTGCCATCATGTGAGCTGCTCTACAGAGAGGCCAGGAACAGATGATTTTTGCTAACAGGCAGAAAGGACCTGAGGCCTGCAAACAGCCACATGAGTGGTCTTAGAAGTAGATCTTTTCCTGGTCAAGCCCTGAGATGACCACAGCCCTTTATTGCAGCCCAGAGAAGAAAACCCAGCTGAGCCATTTTTAGATTCCTGACCTCCCAGAACATGGGAGATAATATATTTTTGCTGTTATAAGCTGCTAAATTTTAGAAAATTTGTTATGCAGTAATATATAACTGGTACAATAGGAAATACCCAGTTGATTTCAAAACATATTTTAACTGGTTATCCAAAAATAAATGTGATTAAAAAATTATTTTAACAACTATATGTTTTTAAGTGTAGCTGTATCTATACTGAGATATATGTCTGTTTCCTTCCTTGGCTTTCTCTTTATATCATTCAGGATGGTTCGGGTATAGAGATAGAGTGGTCGAGATAGAGACAGAGATTATAAATATGGAGATACAGGTAGAGATATAGATTTTTTTACCCCATACCATACTGTGTGCCACTGCAGGTTAGTGAAGGTTGAAGATTGTTTATTGTAGTCAGTTAAAAAACCAAGATTATTAATGAAGTACTCACCATCTCAAATGTTGCTAGTCATCATGCTGGAGAGAAAAAAACATCTCTGATGGGTCTTAAACTCCAAATTAAGTATTATTGCCCTGAAATGCCACATAATCTGATAACTTATGATGAGAAGTAGCAGTAGCAACTTCACTCAATCAAAAGGGGTATGAAATTTATAATCTTATTGTAGGGACCAAGGAAAAACTTCCTCTTTACCCCCGAAAGTTCATTAATAAAATTTACTGACAAATTTAGATCAATATGAAGAAAAGATACAAAAAAAATTATTGTTTAATGTGCTGAGAGGGGGCAAAGCACAGGGGAATCACAAGAGAGTAATATCCTAATTTTTCACTAAGGCACAGAACTTCATAGGGAAAGGGAGATGGAGGTGTAGAAATCAATGATTCTTCAGGGTATGCAATAAGCATGGAGAACATCTAATGGCCTGGGACAAAGTCTGTTTGGCCCACAGAGCAGACAGTGAATGGTAAATGATTTTCTTCAAAATAATGAATGGCACCAAAACTGAAGACAGTGGTCTGTGACAAAAGTTCAGGTGAGTTGACAGACTCCAGTCTTCCTCCTTGTGATGAGCTGAGTTCATGAAAACTCAGGGAAAAGGACCAGAGGAAGTTGTCATCTTCTTGGTGGGTCCAGGCTTTAGGCAGATAAGGAACAGCTTCAGCTTGTTCTTTGGAGAGAGACAGAGGATGAAGAGACTGGTGGGAAAGGGGATGGAGGGCAAGGTTAGAGAGACCTTGAGGCTTGCTTATTTATTCTAGTATGTCAAAGCACCATATTTTTGGGTGACGGCTTTCTGCTCTCCAGTATTATCTTAAACCGGGAATGGAATAGAACTGAAAATATTTAACAGTGACATACTGTACTTTCCCATTGTAAGTTTCATTTATTTTTCTTTTAAAGATATGCTGGAAGAAATCTGTCAGGCCCATCTTGGAATACTATAAACATTAATTGAAATTAATTGAAAAGCTATGGCATATTGAAATGACCTATTCTTCAGAGAATGTCAGACAGTATTTTATACAATAGTATAAAATAGTGGTTAAGGCCTACCTTGCCTTCCAGCACATACCAGTTTTTTGTCTTTGTTTTTTAAGTTATTTCCAAGGTAACAGGGATAGAAAGTTAACTTTGAGCTAGTCCATCATTTTTACTCTTTATTCTACTTTATCTGTGCAGGCTTACCAAGTACTTATTGTTAGTTTTTGTTTTTGATTATTGGTAATTCTCTGAACTTAGTATACTGTATTATTCCATCTGGATACTTGACAAGACAGCGGTGTATTTTGTTCTTAATTAATTCCTAATTAATTCAATAAATATATATTGAGTCTTTCCATTTTGGCAGCATTTTTTCCAGGGACGAGGAGGTAACAGTGAAAAACTTGCAAAATTTCCTATCCTACAGCACATGTATTTATGAAGGGAAACAGTAAACTAATAGAAAAATAAAACACAGATTATGTTAAGTGGTGATAAATTTTGTAAAAAAAAAATGAATAGGAAAGTGCCAGTGTCCTATTTATGTAGGAGATTGTTTGTCATCGTATTAACCTTTACCTTACAATTATATGAAAACTTTTAAAAAGGTATTGAGTAATTTGATATGCTTAAACTTTATTTTAGAAGTATCAATATTACTGTAACATTGAGAATAGATAACAGAAAGATGACGGTAGCTTGAACACTTGGTTGGAAGCAATGAAAGTAATGAAGTTGTTAGACTTATTTCTAAAGCAGATTTGTTTTGAAAGATTGGTTGTAGAATGTAAGAAATAAGAAAAGTCCAGAGAGACTTCAATTTTTTTCTTTTTGTTTTCCTACCCCAGTGCAGGGAATTCCAATTTACTGAAAGGGAGGAGACTGGAAGAATAGGTCTCAATGAAAAGAGGGAAAATTTAGGTTTTTGGTTTGTTAAATTTAAGAGGCCAATTAGACATATAGATGGAGATATTGAAAGCAGTTGGATACACATCTAGAATAACTGAAGACATACTTGGAAGCCTTCCTTGTATAAATTATTTTTTAAAGCCATGATACTAGATATCATTATGAAAGAGTGAATTGAATGCAGCTAGAGAAGATAATTCTAAACCTTGAGCCCTAGGGAACACCAACAATTAAAGATCAGGGAGATAAGAAGAAAAAGCAAAAGCACTGAGGAGGAATGAGTAATGAAGTGGGAATAAAACCAGAGGATTTGAATATCCCTTAGGAAAATGAAAAAAAAAAAAAATTCTTCAAGTAATGAATTGTATTACTTGCTCTTGACCAAATAAGATGAAGACTGAGAATAGTCAATTAGATTTAATGCTGCTGGGATCATTGGTAACCTTGACAGGAATAATTTCACTGAAGGAGTGGGTTAAGACTCAGATTCAAATACCGATTAGTCCACACACAGCTATGCTATCTACCCTAAATGAATCATTTTGAAATATATGTGTGTATTGAAACAACATACTATACCCCACAAATACGTACAAGTAAATGTTAAACTATTTTGAATTAAAAAACAGTCTGATTGAAATAGTTGATGTAAGAGAGAGAAGAGAGGAATCGGAGAGAGGGGCAGAAAAAAGTGATGTAATAGCAAGAGTAGTACTGGGTACAAAGAAAAGAAGTAAGGTGAGAAAAATTATGCGTATGTACATTGTACAGATTCTTAAGTAAGTTTAAAAGGATGGTCTTTGTTGCAAAAGTGAACATACCTGATAGAGCAGTAACAGGAAGGAAGGAGAAAATTACCTATAGAGTTGCAGTAGTAGAGGCAATTTTCTGAGCATAGAATTGCAAGTTCAGTGGTTGAAAGTCAAGGATATTAGATGTTTGAACATAGATGAAAAGACGTGAAACATTTATGTGAATTAGTGGACTGTAAAAATAAGTAATTATTGCTGGGCAGCACTCACAACAACTTCAGGTAAGTATTTATAAATGTACAGTGAGGGCAGTCAAAATGTTTGTGAGTGTTTTTTTTTTTTTTATTTTAGGTTTTTAGTTTTGTTTATCTCGATTCTGATACATTATGCAATGGAGATGCATGGGCAGGGGCAGAAGAGAAGAGAATTAAGAGACTGGGAATTAAGCAGGTTTTAGGTTTTAGCCAGGAAAGTGTGATAAAAGTTGACAGTAGCAAAAAAATTGAGGATATATTTAGGTAAGTGATTGAACGATAGGTTGTGGGATTTCAACTTGGAAGAAAGAGAAGTGATTATGTGAATTGGTTAAGTAATATGAAAAGTTGATATAATAAATTTATNGAAAGAGAAGTGATTATGTGAATTGGTTAAGTAATATGAAAAGTTGATATAATAAATTTATTTTTAGTCTCAGAACATCAGA
The DNA here is from genome assembly GCF_000696425.1 of Galeopterus variegatus. NCBI lineage: Eukaryota > Metazoa > Chordata > Mammalia > Dermoptera > Cynocephalidae > Galeopterus > Galeopterus variegatus. The sequence goes on along the minus strand of NW_007733360.1, from coordinate 20,754 downwards.
TAATTTTTGCAGACGGGATACTAACAGGAGTGAACTGTAGAGTCAGGAAGTGCTGTTTGGAGAGTAGAATGCTTGCAGTGAAGATGATGGATCTATGGGTAAAGATATCTAAGTGCATGTGTCTAGTGTGTCTAGAAAGTGGCTGAGGAAGAGCAGAGTTGAGATACATGGAGCCTGAGAAATCAAGATACTGAAATGACATTTCCAAATGTGATAACCAAGACAATAAGTCTGATATATAAAGTTCAGTCTTAATTGTAAGTCTTTGTTTAAAGGTGACACTATGACACGATAACCATTTGGATGGACTCTAAAATCTGTGGTATGGGACTAGATGACATGACACATCCACCTAATCTCTCTGTATCTCATTTTTCCCATCTGTGAAATTGGGTGATAATAACACTGAACTCAGAGAGTGAGAGTGAGAAATCAAAAAGATAATACCATTGTTCAGCACCTATGAAGCTCCTAGCAAATATTAGTCATTTTTAACATCATTATGATTTCTCTGAATGAGTCCAGTTCGTATAGCAAACATTCTGAGAGAAAAAAATTTCTCTACAATGAGATGCAACCTATTGGTTTATTTATTATTTTTTTAAAATTTTCAACTTAAAGGTCTTTCTAACAATCTTCCATTTTGAACAAGAAGAGATAGAATTANACCATGAAAAAGAAAGATCTGATTAATTTTAATTATTATGAGCAGCAAAAAGATATGAATGATTCCTAAGGCAAACGGTGTTCTAATCAAACTGGAATTATCATATTAAATCTAATACCCAGGAAACCAGGGAGTATTCAACACAGTGTGAGGAGCACTAAGGTAACTTTTGACAGTACCTCCAGGTATGATTTAATAAAGGATACAAATAAATCAAGTTCTAAAACTCTTTCAGTGGAAAAACACACCTGAGCTAAAATAACAAAATTTATTGACAAAAATAAATATCAAAGGATTGAATTTCCTTTAACACCTAAGGATGATGGAAGGCATGATGGCTTAAGAGGTGTTTCATCTATTACCACCCAAGGTCATTGATATTTTATAAATATATATATATATANAATTTTCAACTTAAAGGTCTTTCTAACAATCTTCCATTTTGAACAAGAAGAGATAGAATTATTTTAGAAAGATTTCAATATTCTTTTTATAAGGTAATGTTGAACAAATAACAGTCTAGGTTTATGAATTTCTCCTATATGCTATAAGCAATTCTGGAGAAAAGCTAAATAGCAAAAATGGGAAAAGTTGAGTTTAGGAGTAAAAAATATTAGCTATTAAACAAAAAACACAAAAAGAGGTCTTAGTGAAAGGGACAGAAGAAAAACTTAACAGGGTCAATTTATGGGCTTCGTCAGTATTTTAGTGGTGAGTAATGACTAGCCAGAGTAACACCAAAGCCATTTCTGAATGGGTTTCTATAGTACTTTGTATAATCATATATAAAAATTCTATGGCTGGTAAATATACTACGCATTCCCTAGCATCAACTTAATTTATCTAAAATATTCAGTTATCTTTATAAAGATCAGTGTCTCTTCAGTTACATAAAAGGATTCAGCATTCAATGGCATAGTATCACATAAGGACTCTAAACTCCAAAAATCCATTGGAATAGTCTAATTTGGATAAATAGAAATTCACATTTTTACATAGCAAATTTAAATACATATTACATTGATATGTAAATTATCGGCATGCAAGAAATTGTCTTCTGTAAAATTTGCCTAGGGGTCCTAGAACTTAAGTTCATGATTGATACCAAAAAAACATAGGGTTTACTATTGCCCTTTCTATTAATTGAAAAGGTTGAGTTGTCCCTAAAAATATCCTTTACTTCCTCAAAGGGAAGGAATTGTAATAATGAGAGTTTCCCTCATACAGAATCCCAAGTCTCCAGAACCATGAAAAAGAAAGATCTGATTAATTTTAATTATTATGAGCAGCAAAAAGATATGAATG